>NC_017854.1:2402312-2504867 GCF_000002495.2 Pyricularia oryzae 70-15
GGGTGTTGGTACTTGCGTCCCGTGTTGGCTTGTCGAGTTGAGGTGACGAACACTCGCTGTCCGCCTTGTTTTTCCTGTCGGCGTTCGTAAATCCGGTTGTCAAGTTTGATGGCAAGTTCGACGTACTCGAGGAAATCCTCGGGTCGGTCGAGCTTGGATACCTCGTTTTTTATTTCTGACTTCAGTCCCTGGTAAAACTGGAGGATCTTGGTTTCTTCGGTCATGTCCAGCCTTGTTGCTAACCTTTTGAATTCGGCTGCATAAGCGGAGGCTGACTTGGTTTGTCGTAGGTTGGCCAAATCTCGTTCGGTCTGTCGTTTCTCATCGGGTTCCTGGAACAAGGAACGGAGAGTGCGTTTATACCCTGCGAAAGTTGAGAAAATGTCGGTGACTTCTTGGCGTCGTTCTTCGGGGGGTACATCAAGCCATTCCTGCAACAAAGGCTCGAACCAAGACAAGGCTCGTCCTCGGAGGAAGGTGGCCGCGTGTACCACCTTTTCTGTTTCACTGCGGAAAGTTTCCAAATGGAATGTTTGGTAGGTGCGTACCTGTACAAGGTACCCTTTAAGTTGTCCAGGTGTGCCATCGAACGTAGCTGGGGGGTTAAACCTAAATCTCTCGCGCCCATCAAAAGGGGTTGAGGTAACGTTAGCACTGGCTCGGAAAGCCTGGAGTTCCTCTTGGAGTTGGGTTGCGCGGAGCGTCTGTTCGTGGAACTCCTGGTTGGTTCTAGCAACCTGCCTGCGGAACTGGTCTTCCTCGTCCTCGCTGTCGCTATCGTCCTTGGGCCGAGCAGGGGCTTTTTGGGCCGCCTTGCTGCTCGTGGCCGGGGTGCTGGGGGTGTTGTTTTTGGACGTCTGGGAAGATATGTTGTCGGATACTGCTCGGTATGTTTTAAAGCAAAGTACTGAACAGGAGCAATCAAAATGTTACGATCAAGGTATCGGGGTAACCTGTTCCTAGGGTAAAGTACAGTGGGTTGAAGCAATTGAGCGTCTGACTGGGTAACTGGGGTTCTCAATAACTGGGGGTGAAGTTATGATCGTCCTCAAGTAAATATTGAGGTTAACTAGAGTTTGATTGCTGCTAAGCAATCCTAGAATCGAATCTATCTACATGGTAATGAGCGTGCCTTATATAGACTATGTTCCGAATGTGATCTCTCCTGATCTGTCACAGATCGCAAAGATCACTTCCCTTAATCTGTTGTGATCCCTCAATGATCCCTGAGATCACTCTCTTGGCAATCACGTGAGGTCACGTGATTCCTTCTTATGTAATCCTCTTTCTGCCGGTCGGTGATTTCTCTGGGCGGGTGTCGTCAGGAGGGGTGTGACCCCACCTGGCCTCCCTGGTACCGGCCCAACTGTCTGGTCGTAACATACATGTTATGGCGAATGCCTGATTGACAGTATCAAACTATCAATTATGTGGAAGAGTGTATAAGAGTATCAGTTACAAAGTGAAGAAACATACTTGAGTTGCTTATCACTCAAAAGATGCTACCATCATAGTGTAATATACTGAGAAAGGTCTCATTCCCAAACTGACAAAGCTGCATCGCATGTGCTTTGCGATTTATATTAATGTAACCTTGTATGGATAACACATGTTTTCTCACGGTTGTCAGGCATTTCGTGTGGCAAAGAGACACGCCTTTTAAATGTGTTCCAGCTACCGGTAATTTAACGTCTATGCGCTGTCGATGGTGCAATTCGTTGTTGATGCAAAGAGGTGCACGCGGAAAGAATTCGAAAAATGTTGATTTGATCTCAAGGCCAGAACGCAAAGCCGCTGTTGAGCGTTGAGCGTAACCAGCACATTTAAACTATCCAAAGCCAAAGACTCTACTGCTTTTTGCCGAAGAAGGAAAACCCCGGCTTCCGAGAATCTCCAGACTTGGACTCAGTCATGGACCTGGACAGGCTGGACTTGCCCTTGGAAGAGCGTGGCGAGTCCTTTTGTATCGAACGCGACTCGGACGATGTTCGCCGGCGCCTCCGCGGAACCGCATCCACACACTTGACCTCGGCCTTTTTCATGACGGCTGGCGGCAGGTCAAAGAGCTCCCCATCTGCGTTGCCCCGCTTGAAGAGCACCGGGGTGGCGACGATGCGCACGCTCCTCTCGGGCTTGCTAGCCATGCCGTGTGCCTCCACACCACCATCTTGTTCTCGTCGCTCTTCTTCTTCTTCTTCTTCCTCCTGGTCCGCCTCCCTCATGGTGTAGGGATCCATCTGCACATGCTCCGGGAACCAAAGAGTCCAGCTGGCCCTCTGCGTGCGCATCAGCGTCGAGGCGAGCACCGCGTGTTTGAAGATCCTCACGAGGTCGTCCATCATTTCTCGAGGGTCGCTCGGTGACAGCCACCTGCACAATACACCCAGCGCGTAGTTGGCCATCTGGTGGACTGCATCCCTGCTCCAGAGAGGAGGGTCCCTCCCCCGCGCCTCAAAGAGCGATAGGGTCAAGGCGCGCCAGTTGTTCAAATTAGCAAGGTTGCCTAGACTCGTTCAGGTCCTGTTAGCATAGATGCCATGGAACAAGGAAAACGGAGAAATGTCGGTTCGGCGTAATTTCGAGGTTTGCTTTGCTTACCAAGCTTCATCAGTTCAAGCTCCAAAAATCCTATCGCTGCCTCGTGGTCGGCCTTGCCGAGGCTAAAGTCGTGGCCAGATGTCTTTTCCAGGGTGACAGACCGGAAGGTTCTGTTGGTCACAATGGCTGCTAGGAGTCCTCGGTAAAACATTCGCCAGGACTTTTTTGGATCCACAGATTCCAAATAGCTCTGCAGCTCATCGAAATGGTTAAGGCATGGGAGCACCTGCCCGCAGAGCTTGAAAAGATCTTGGTCGATTTCGCCAACCAAAGGGGGGTTCCTGTCTCCAGAGTTTCGGCACCATTTATTCACGGACGCTTTTATATCCCTGAACAGCGCATCCACATGGCCCTTTATCTTGTTGTCCTCTTCCTGCCGGCCATAGACTTGATCTTTATCCATCATGTTGGTTCGGAGATTATCATTTAGCGTTTTCAGCCTTTGGATTTGCGCTTTGAGGCCGACGATCTGTTGTTCTTTTTTCTCCAGTCGCTCGTGTATCGTTCGGCTGAACATCTTGATTACTTCATCAATAGGCTGCTCCCTATCGTCGACCGTGAATCTCTCGTCATAATGGCCGGGGCATGCGTTTTCCGAAGCTGAATCCACCCCATCACAAGGTCTTGCTGGTTTCATATTGACCAAGCCTGTACTGTGAGAAGGCTATCAGTTTGGGCTCTAGAGGTGGCGAGATTTGTTGAGATTTGAAGGAGCCACAGAACTTTACCGCAAAATAAACCAAAGAGAGCTTCCATAGAACAACGCTTGTTTGAAAATGATAAGAATTTGTTCTGCCTGCTGGGCTGACCTCTTACTCTGGATAAGGGGGCTTCTCTCCTTGGATCTTGGAGGCGAGGTACTTGACCTATATTATATACATCTTGTAATCTATTTCCCGCATGGAGACTATCTCAGTCACTTCTTCTAGGTAGATAAAGGCGACCGGCCAGCGCAGTGCCAAGGAAACAATAAAAGTGACTAAACCCATGACTTTTACCTGATGTGGCGCAGCGATACATCATCAGCCGTCTCCGACTAGGTGCATAGTCTGAGGCTGTGGAACCAGCTCCAGCCGTCGGACGCATTTAATTCTGCCACGTTACCGGGCGGGAAAATGCCTCAGTTTCTCGCATCCACTGGCATGTTACTCCTCCTTCAGCCGAAACTTTTAGTGCTTGCAAGAGGCAAACTCCTTGGCGATGACTGTCCCGCTAGCTAGCTCACCACTAAACTTTCGGTAGGTACTACATTGGCCTTGACTCCAGGCTCGACGCCACAAAGCACGTAGGCACCTCTCTCCACGGTGAGCTAGGTTCAAGTTCGAGCCTAAAGTCTGGGCAGCAGAAGAATCCTCAACCGTTTAATATATATTGCAATTCTTTCCAGGGGAAGCCCGACTGCGTCTGGTGTGCGTTCTTTTCAGTCTTTGCACCCAAGGATAGACACGCTCACTGCACACGAAAACATAATCAATTTCCTCGCCATGGATCCCCTCAACACGTCGGGACCGACTTCAGGTGCCGCAGAAGCCCAAAAACTTGACATGATCCTCGTGACCGGGGTTACTGGGGCTGGCAAAAGCTACTTTATCAATCAACTTGCGGGCCGCGAGGTTGTAGAAGAGGGCCGGGATCTCAAGTCTTGTAAGCCAACAAAAGCATTTGTTACCCCCAATCTCTTCTCCACCACCATCACTAATAACGCCCCCCCTCAAGGCACACAAAAATGCCGAATGATTCCCTTGAGTGTGGGCGCATCCAAGTGTCTCCTCATCGACACACCCGGATTTGACGACACTCACCGATCGGACTCGGAGATACTCGCAGAGATTGCCCAACTTTTGGCGGTACAATACAAGAGCGGTATCAAATTGAAGGGGATCATCTACATCCATCGAATAAGCGACATCAAGTACACGGGATCCGCGGTGAACACGTTTGAGATCTTCCGCCGGCTTTGTGGAGACGAGGCCCTGGGGAACGTGATGCTCGTCACCAGCCACTGGAACAAGGTGACACGATCCGAGGGTTCGGATCGCGAACGTCAGCTGAGGAGCGACTTTTGGTCGTACATGCTCATGCGCGGATCGAAGCTGAGCCGCTTCCACGGCGATCGCGATTCGGCGCGTGGGCTGGTCAGCCAGATACTCATGAACGACCCGGTGGTCCTCGCGTTGCAGCGTGAGATTATCGACCAAGGACTGGACCTGAACAAGACCGAGGCCGGCTCGTATGTCGGCAAGGGTCTGGGAGATCGACAAGATCGGTACCAGTCGGAGCTCAGGACCATAAAGGGGCGCTTGGCCGAGCCGCAGGTGAGTCCGCAGGAGAAGAGACAGCTTGAACAAGACCGCGACAAGGCAATCAATCACCTGGCGGCTCAAGAGAATCAGGCACAGATTCTCGGGCAGAATGTTCAATCCCAAGTCGCGCAAAAGACGAAATGGAAGAGAAACCTTTTCGCCAGGACTGTAGCTGCCACTATCCCTGTTTGTCTCGAGATCATGGCTTCACTGATTGGGTTTGACGGTCTGTTTGATTTCGAGAGCTGGCTAGGCTTTGACGAGTACTGATTTTTTTTCTTTTTTTTTCAGTCAACTCCTGGGCCGAGCCGATGGTTTGGCTTCCATTCTTTCATCTTGTGTTGTACGAAATCATAGGCAATTCTCTACAGCCCGTGTCTCTAAAGAGCTTTAAATTTGAATAAAATAGTATTACCATGTACAGTAAACAAGTCCTAATGTAAACTCCAATAGTCTAGGTGTGGGTTATATGGCCACGATAAATCTCTGAAGAATCGCCGAATCAATCGCTGGGATTAACAAAAGCTTACTCCTATACTCTCTATCTCTAAATCAAGCCAAAAGGACGAAAACGTTCTGGAACATGTATCCAATAGGAGGCTAAAGTCGCCATGGGGTGCTATCGCACGCTGGGGCGCCACGCAAAAAGATGTACTTTCAACGTGTTTTTTTTTTAGTCTTTTTTTGAGGCTGACTTTCAGCTACACTAAAGTACCTTAGCTAGGTAGGAGGTAGATACTCCATGTACACGCAACATTTCGGACTATCCTTGTGCGGCTGAACAAGCACGCGTTACATTATGCCTCACTCTATCCAGCATGGCCCTTTTGCTATTAAATCTCTCAGCAAAGCAGCCTCGTAGTCTGTCGATTCTCGAAAACTATTTACCATCCTCAACTCCTAAGAATATTTTTCTCCAGAGACAGCACATGCACAACGCCCTCAATGGTCAATGATTCATAAAGCGACAAACAATTAACTCGCAACCAGATACGATGCAGGAAATTGTGGTCGGTATTGATTTTGGAACAACGTAAGTGCCCCAACACCCCAAACTGCTTTGACCAAAATATATTTGGAACAATCCAACAGCTGAGAATGGTTGATGCCGATGAGAGTTAACAATAACATTGTGCCTTGTACATTCCTTTAGCTTTTCCGGGGTGTCTTGGGCCATAAATCATGGCAAAAAGAGTATTCGTCTCATCCAGAACTGGCCCAAGACTGGTGCAATCAACAACAACGACGTCAAAGTTCCAACTACTATTGTCTATGACAGCACAGGTAAACCAGCAAATTGGGGTTATACGATAGGTTTCAAGGAGGAAAGTCTTCGCTGGTTCAAAATCCTGCTCGAGGCAGACCCGAGGTACTCGGACAAAGCACGAGAAATCCACGAGACCAGGATCCTATTGGAAAACCTTGGTAAGACACCTGTCGAGGTTGCTGGCGACTACCTCGGAAAGATTTGGGAGTATACGCAAAAGGATATTCGGCGTCACATGGGCTGCGACGGGTGGCAGCAAGACTGCGAAATACTCTTTGTCGTCACGGTACCTGCCGTCTGGTCTGCAAGCGCCAAGCAGAAAACCTTGGACGCGGCAGCAGCCGCTGGACTGGGACCCCGCATTCAGCTGTTGCCTGAGCCCCAGGCTGCGGCCTTGGCGGCTTTGGAGGAGATGGAAGATCAGGACAGGCTCAAGGTATGGAAATGTTTTACTTTTTTTTGTTTATATTGCCATTGTTCGGACGTGGCAGCTGACTCTTTCCCGACTCCAGATTGGAGAAGCATTTACCATCTGCGATGCGGGGGGTGGAACTGTGGTATGTACTGTGCCCATTCCCCTTGTGTCTTGTATTCCAGCTTCCCTTTACCATACGTTCTTGAACTTCCGTCACGTAATACCGCCCACCACTAAAATCAAGTACTTTGCAGGACCTCATCAGCTACGTGGTAACAGACACCAACCCTGTCAGGATAAGAGAATGTGCCGTCGGCGATGGTATGCTATAATGCAACCCAGCTCAAGCTCCGCTGGGAAATTGATATGAACAAAGCTGCTAACCATCATTGGCCCCAAACTCGTTTTTTTAGGAGATTTGTGTGGGTCCGTCTATATCAATCATGCTTTCGAAAAAGACCTCAAACTCAGAGTCGGAGAGAGACAGTACAAGTCGATTCAAAGGGCTAGACGTCGGAAGATGCTTTTGGATTTCGACACTGTAAAACAATCCTACGAAGGCGACCCGACAAAGGACTTTGAAGTGGACCTGAAGGGGGTCCAAGACAGCAAGGAGAACGGAATCGAGGATGAAACCATAGCAATCTCGGCGTATGTTTTCAATTTCAGCCCCGACCTTGTTCTCACATTTAACATTGCTAACTTGCTCCTTTTCTTTTCATGTTTTGCCAGGAGCACCATGAGAACTGTGTTTGATCATGTCTGCGGCCAGATTGAAAACCTCATACAAAAGCAGTTACAGAGCGTCGAAAAGGAAGGGAAATCCGCAAAGGCAAGACCGCACATGCAAAGATTGAGAAAGCACAAGCCTCTGCTAACCAAGCTCTCTAGGCAATCCTTTTGGTGGGTGGATTTGGTGAATCCAAGTATCTATATCATCGACTAGAAGAGAGTTACCAGTCATGCGGGATACGTGTCATTCAGGCCCAGGGCGCGTAAGTATACCGTTCAACACCAATCTTATAGTTGCCTACTAATACCTGGGGTCGGTGCATAGTTGGTCAGCCATTTGTCGAGGTGCAACCCTATGGGGTCTCTCGAGGTCGTCACCCACGCTTGCTCCCATGGTTACCTCGGTCAAGTCGAGGGTGAGCTATGGAATGTGTGTGCGTGAACCCTACGAGGCAAACGTGCATCTGGAGGAAGATTTGGTTTTCGACGAGGAAAATTGGGAATGGATGGCTGATAACCAAATGAATTGGCTGCTCCAAAGGGTAAGTTGTGTCCTTCACATTGACACATTTCATTACTGTCATACTCAGGCAGATAAAAGCTAACAATTCAACGCTCCATCAAATCCACAATAGGGAGATACAATCGAAGAGGGAAAGCAGCTGCAGCTGTCTGTTTTCCGGAACGTGGCTTTCGAAGAGAAGAAACTATTTTCTCCCACTGTCCCCACTTTCACTGAGCACACTTTTGATGTGACACTATGGGTGTCTCACACGGACAGTCCCCCATCGCGAGCAAACGATTGTATGAAAGAATCCTGTTTTTCCCTGGGACAGTTATGCTATTGAAAATTATATATCAGTTGTGGAAGTTGCTAACTTTTTTTTTTTTTTTTTTTTTTACTTACGGCAGCTTGCAAGGAGCTGGTTTCGGTCAATGTTACGTTGACCAGAGCTCAGATCAAAGACTTTGGACATAAATTCAAGAGCAAAAAGGACAAGAGCACCTGGCGCCGCGTCGACTACACGGTCGTCATGACGCTAAACAATTCGCATTTTGAGATTACTGTAAACTGCAGGGGGCAGGACATCACTTCTTTCAACACCGAATACGTGGAGGAGTAGGTTGCCGCCTCGGGATATGCAAGGAGGATGGCTTGAAAACCGCCCCTGAGGATGTAAATGCGCAACTCAATGGCAGTTGCTTTTTGTGTAGCGTCGATCATGGAAAGCAGATGTTGTTTTTGATTGCAGAACTATCATGTCATTCTCATCTCCTGGAGCCTTTGAGCCCCCCAGAACGGGGCGATCTCTTACGACGCGTAAAATTTGCATGATCTACAAAGGGGTAACGTTGCGTACCCCCTGTTCGGCACCCCCCCCTGTTCGGCACCCTGAAAATCTAACAACGAAATGCCTACTTTTATAAACTGATTTAAATATAAAATTATCAACGGACAAAAATACAATCGTTTTCACGCTTCTCCGGTTCATTAACCTCTTCTTCATCAGCTAAAGGTTCCAAATTTTCTATATCATTTTCCTGCAATCCAATAATGTTCTGTTTGTTAACCAAAAGCTCGTTTGGATCCGGAACCACCCTCCTCCTTTTAACCGGCCGTATTGCCTCCAGTTGTGCTTCCAATAAGCTGATTTTTTGCTGGGCGCTAGCCAAAAGGGTATCTTTGGCTTCGAAGCTTTTTTGGACTTTTGCAAATAAAAGACGTGAAGTAGCGTTGGTTTTGTTGGATTGGGAAAGTTTTTGCAGTTGAAGTCGGATATCTCGGGTCGTTTTAGGGGTTTTCCAAATAAGTAAAGACGGGTCGTTAATTTTTTGGGCTGGGCTTTCCGGTGTTTTATCCCTTTGCAAACCGTTGTTTTTATCTTTTATAACGTTGGCGTTGCTATTTTCTAACAAAAAAGGGCTTAAAAGTGGTTTAACCAAGTTTACCGGCCATAACCCCGTTGTACGCCAACCAGATTGAATGGTTTTTGCTATAAATGCTTTTAATCTGGCCTTTCGATAACAAAGTAGGAAATTTCGTTTTCCAATAACTGTTGAACAGCAAAATTGGCTAACAAATCCAAGTTGACGTCGATAAGCTTCTTTTAACGGCCCAAAAACCGATAGATCCAATGGTTGAAGAACGTGTGACGAATGAGGGGGTAAATATAGGAGTTGAATATTATTTTGCAAGCAAAGAAGCATAAATTCGTCCGTTATATGTGATCCATGGCCATCCAAAACTAATAACCGCTTTTCAGGGGTTAAAGGTTGGGTATACGGAATAAACACCTTTTTTAACCATTCGATAGCCGTTTGGTTATTTGTCCACCCGTTTTCGGTTGCATGAAATTGCCAATTATCGAAAGGGCTTAAATCCGTGGGAAACCATTGTTGTTGTACGTTTTTTCCCTTAAATATAACGAGGGGAGGGAGGGCAACGCCCGTAGCCGATATACATTCGATTATAGTCGTCCAACCACGCGTTCCGGGCTCTTTTCGTTGCAACGGCCGGATCCCGTTAAGCCCTAATACTAGGCCATTAGATCCTTTGCCTTCCATTATACCGGTTTCGTCCATATTCCAACGGTTTTCCGGTTTAATAGCGTTAATAACCGGGTTCGTAATATAAAGCCACCAAGATTTAATTACCTCCGTAGTAGCGCCATTAACCCGGGCGTTATCTATTCGACGGGGCCTTTGGGTTTTAAGGATTGGATAACGAGCCAAAAAACGAGTTATCCAACGTTTTCCAAGGCCTTTTGTCTCTCCGGCGGCTTGAAGAATTCGTTCGGCAAAAAAGCGTAATTCTTGATGCGTTGGCGGAAGCCCTAAAGCTGTTTGGGTAAGTACCCAATCAGCCAAATGCTTTTCCTGTTCCGTGGAAAGCCTTTGAAAAGGGCTTTGTGCTTTTTTATAAGGTTGAGAACCTTTAAGTCGACTTTGAAGTGTAGACCTAGGTATTCCCCATTTTCGGGAGGTTTTTGCAATTGGATTGCCATTATTGACGTCGTTAATTGCAGATATAAGCTGTTTTTCAGTATATTGCTTCATTGGAAAATGGAGAATTAAAATCAGAAAAAAGTAAATCCAAAAGTGACAGATTCATCGAGATATTTATAATAGAAGTTGGAGGATAAAAATAAAAGTGTTGTTATTTTTGGGTGCCGAACAGGGGGGGTGCCGAACAGGGGGTACGCAACGTTATACTGAGGATCACCCCCGGGGTCAAGCGGATAGGTTTGGGGGCTGTTGACAAACGGATCATTACCTCTTGAGGATGAAGCAAATCTTGATTTTGGTCATTGCTTCTTTCATGGTCGCATATACTCGATCGTCATAAGCATAGAACTGATTTCTCGAATGTCTGCTGCTGCTTGATCGGCGACGATCAATTGTGGCACTGTGGAGTTGTTGGTATATGCTGCTCCAGCACTGCCATCGAAAACAAAAGGAGGTGGCGAAGCGGTTGAGCCCAAGCAGCAATGCGTTGTTACGCTCAACGTCGGAGATGGTAAAAATCTATGGAAAAGTACTATATACTCGACGCGGGGAGAAGATTCGCTTTCCGTGGATCCCAGTCTCAAGCAAAGTACCGTTGCCGCCCATGGTGCGCGAACCTTTCCAAAAAGTGGGTGCTCAGAGATAGAAATTACTCAGACGGGAAAGGGCCTTTGGGTCGGGATAGTAGTTACATTGGCAATCCCCCGAGGATATGTTGTTGAAAAAGGGGATCATTTTGATCCTCTTGTCAGCGTGCGTTCTTTCCTTGTAGAAAGGAAATATGCATACTTGAATTCTTCATATACTTTTACCAATCGGGCAGTAATTAAAATCAGTTTGTGGGCTTATTTTGAACGGCCAAAATCCCAGCAGACAGGAGGTATTTTTAGCCATGTTGCATTATTTAATCTTGGAAAATCATATCGAGTGGGTTGTTTGACGGTTAAAAATAATGCTTAAATGTAATTATAAACCATCACTTGGCATGGATACCCTCACCTGCCGCTCCGTGTATCAATATAAAGCGAGTCAAACCTCTCTCTTTCTTGTAGAATTCTCCCTAGTTGACCACCCTATCCCCAATACACTCTCTTGGTACAAACTTTTTGCTTTTATCCACAATCGTTTACCTTTTTCCTTCACCACATTCGTTTATTTTATTTTTGGCACTTGTACAAGACACGCGTTCACCATGCAACCCGGCACCTTTCTCGCCAGCGCCCTCGCCGCGGCTCTCGTCCCGGCCGGCGCCCTCGCGGCCACACCTCCTGGCTCCCCGAGTGCTCGCCTGGCTGGCACCTCGAACGCTCGTCTGGCTGGCATCTCGAACACCAACCCGCCCGGCGGCGCCCCGAGGCCCAGACAGCAATGCTTCCTTTCGGCCGATCTGGGTCCTGATGTCATGGGTCAGCCGACCCTCCTCGAAGCTACGCCGTTTGTGAACGACATGTTCGATTTCCACGGATATCGGTGCCAAATGGGCAAAGACTGCAGCCACGTGCGGTGTCGGGGATTTCCTGCCGCGTTCAAAATGACAGCGAGAAATTACCCGGACGGGAAAGGGCCTCTGGGAACATCAGCAGGAGACAGTTTCGTCCCTGGGCCGGTTGTCAAGGTTTATCCAGCTCCACGTTGATTTGCAACCTTGATTTCCAGCGACAAATACACAAGGGTCATGCCTATCTTTCTCTTCATGCCCACTTTTACCTCTTGTGTTAGTGCCATGCCAAGTCTGGCCTTTTTGGTTATACTTGTGGATAAGCCAAGGCAAATGCAGAAACCCCGTGCATCTGGAGGAGGCCCAGCTGGTATCGTCATTTGCCCGACAGAGATGTACCTTTGGCAAAGATCTTCTGGGTCACAGCTTGGCTACTCTGACACTTGCTGGCGCCGTGTTCCAGCTGTAGAGGCCCTGAAACAAGCCAGGCCTTGAATTTCCTCCCAAAGATTCGCTGGTGAACGCATCGCATTTTATCCCTCAACGTGGAAGTTCCTGACTTGGGAAGTAATCCGGGGTTCTATTCAGCTTTGTGGGATTGTAACAGTCTATCGACAAGAGGGAGCCGCAAAAGGTTGATGACTGTCCGCTTAGCTTGTGGATTGCGATACGAGCCAGCCAACCAGTTCCCCCGGACCCACGTCCACCCAAGCTAACGTCCAGGCAGCTGAATTGAGAGGGAAAAGAGGCCACGTAGATGATTATGCCATGTTTGATAGATATAGCTTTCCTATGCCATCTTCTGACCAGCGAGGTCTACCATGTCAGGATAAAATCCGTAAACCCCCATGATCTCAAGAAACATTGCACCTGGATTTCACCGATCGCCAACACAATAGAGTAGCATCGAATCGCCTAAACAATCCGTCTCGACGACAGAGATTCACTCAACATGCTTTCAACCACGCCATCACCAGTCACCATCATAGCATTCGTGTCCCGGAAGCCCGGCACGACGCTCGAGGACTTCAAAACATACTTCGAAACCAAGCACGCCCCCTGGGTCATTTCCCTCGTCGAGGCGGGCTGCGGGCCACAAGTCCTGCCCCTGAGCTACGCGCGGTACTACCTCAACGACGGCAGACCTGCAACCCTGCCTGTCGGGCCGGGAGACTACGATGCCGTGTCCTGCGTGACGTTTCGGGACATGCAGCACCGGGACGCATACCTCGCCGAGATCACCAAGCGCTACGAGGCCATAGGCGCGGATGAGGAGACGTTTATGGATCGCAGCAGGCTCAAGGTCATGACATGCTCGGATATGACGTGGTGATTGCGCTTGGTGCGGCTGATGGCTCATGGTGTAAATGTTTGAGCTCAAAAAGTCTGCAGCGGGGCTTGCGACGGGATCGTGGGAAGTTGTATACTTGTCATGCATCTCCAACTCCTGCAGACAGAATGGATGAAGCCAGAATAAATTATGGGCAAGGAGTTGTCGAGAGAGAGCGCTTCTAGTTGGCCGTGGCCGGGAAATACCGGATCCATTATGGGGATACTCAGGACTGCACGGGGCGAGTGAAAGCGCAAGAAATAATACCGTATTATTCCCATACTGAGCCCAAATTCTCTCGAAACCATCATATCGCAGTTGCTACCAGCCTCGTCATGTCAATTAGTTGACTAGGTTGCAATCTCACTGGCGGAACACAGGGTATCATGTCGGCCTTATCATGCAAATCCCCTGCTTTTGGGCAATAAGCAATGATATCCTTTGTTGGCAAAACGTGGGATCCGGTATCGGAATCCGGGTTACCCAACGGGGAAACTCCGCAAGCGATCTGTCAAAAAGGCTGCATCAAAGGTGACAGAAGACCCTTTCGCCGCCGAGAAAGAAAAAAAAGAGATGCACGTTTGGGGGAGGGAAGCTTGGGGGTGGAGAAAGTTCTAGACCTGGGCGGTAAAAAGTGGTCATGAGGAGGACAAGGGATTTGTTTTGCGGGGAGAAGCACCTAGACCATCACTGCCGCTGCTTGGTACAGTCTTGGGGGGATACTGGCTGGTAAATTGACTGATCCCCTCGAATGAAGTTGGTGGTCTGCCGAGTCCAATCCTTCTTTCTCTCTTATTTCTCTGTTTCCATTTTTGCGCATTAATTACATCAGAGTTTTCTCCATCTTGGCCAAGAAGTCAGCTTGTCTACCTACAAGTCTTTCGCCGAGTTCTACCTACTTGTAGCATCACGTCGTCTGTACTGCGTTTGCATGTCCACCAAACAAAGCTACCCCACTAATCTGCTTGTACCCTTCCTGCAGGTACGGAGCAAAGCGACCGGCGCAACTTGATCGAGCTACAAAGAGCATAGAGAGTGCGGTCTCCCGAGTTTCAGCCAAACGACAGTTGCCTTTGTCAATCATCCTCACCATCAATTGACTTTTCACCCCATAAAATAAAAATGCTGGGAACAAAACTCACCCGCGCAGCTTCCAGGCTGCTGCTGCCCAGTGCACGCCCGATCGCAAGCACCACCCTGACTGCCACCACCACCACCGCCGCCGCCCGCACCATATCCAGCAGCGCCAGCAACCTCCGCCCAGACACAAAGGACAAGGACCTCCCCAAGACGGCGGGCAGCTACGCGCGGACCGACGCCAGCGTGCAGGTCGAGTACCCCGAGGCGCACGAGCTGCCGTCGTCGGAACCCGTCAAGGGCGCCGGCCGCGCGGGAATCAACGTCAAGCCCACGCTCGCCACCTTTTCGCTGCAGGGCAAGGTCGGCGTCGTCACGGGGGGTGCGAGGGGGCTCGGCCTCGTCATGGGCCAGGGCATGGTGGTCAGCGGGGCCGACTTGGCGATTGTCGATCTGAACCTCGACGAGGCGAGGGAGCAGGCCAATGCGATTGTTGAGCAGTTTAGGAGGGAGAATCCCGAGGCGAAGAGGCAAGTTTTTTTTTTCCCCTCTCTTTGTTGCCTCATGTGACTACGCAGCAGACCTCATAATGCACCTGACTAACATGACCACACAAATGGCAACAGACTACCCAAGGTGACGGCACACTACGCCGACGTGTCCTCGGAGGAGTCGGTCAACGCCTGCATCGAGGACATCGTGGCGCAGCACGGCAAGATCGACAGCCTGGTGACGTCTGCCGGCTTCACCGAGAACTTCGAGGCGACGCAGTACCCGATCGACCGGATGCGCAAGCTGTTCGGCGTCAACTTTGACGGCACGTACCTCTTTGCGACCTCGGTGGCCAAGCACCTGATGGCGCGCCAGGCCGCCGGCAGCATGGTCTTCATCGGCAGCATGAGCGGCGCCATCGTCAACGTGCCGCAGCCGCAGGCCCCCTACAACAGCGTCAAGGCCGCCGTGCGCCACCTGGCCGCCAGCCTGGCCGTCGAGTGGGCGCACGCCGGCATCCGCGTCAACTGCATCTCTCCCGGCTACATGCTCACCGCCCTGACCAAGAAGATACTCGACGACAAGCCCGACCTCAAGAAGAAGTGGACCAGCCTCATCCCCCAGGGCAGGATGGGCGCCCCAGAGGACCTGATGGGTCCCGTGACCTTCCTGCTGTCGGACGCGTCCGTCTACGTCACCGGCGCTGACATCCGTGTCGATGGCGGTTACACGGTCATTTGATGACGGGTAAGCGGGCGGTTTTTTTTTAGAACTAAAAAAAAATGCAGTGCAGTATACCGGCTGCGACGTAATGCGATAATATCTGGGAAAAAAAGCGTTCTATTTTCGTTTTGTTCTACCTCTTAGCGTTAGTTTCTGAAACATTTACAATTCTTTAGACACATGGACTTCAATCAAAAATACTATATTTTTCCCTATCCCCTGGCAGAGTAATATCCCAGCCTCAGTGAAAAGAGAGCAACTCTACACGAGGGGTGGGTGGGTAGCAACACCAACTGATAAAGCCAGATCCCCGATCAAAAAGAACCTGCAATCGATCCTGCATAATATCGATGTCGGTGTCACAAGCCCGTCCGTTGTGCAAAAAACCCTCTCTCGGGATACACAAGGTGGGGAGGGAGAAAAGAAAAAGAGAGGCCACTGGGCGACCCTTTGACCGTTGATGTCGTGCAAAAACACAAGCTACCCACCTGATCGACCCTATTTTTTTACTCTCGCTAGATCTGTCTGTTTCTGGTGCGTGGCCCGAAAACTGAACAAACTCTTTATAAAGATGCGAGACACGTCGCCGATTTGGCTCTCCTCCCCCACACTCCAATGGGTTGGGGGAGTAATACAAGTCGAGTCCCCTCCCCTGAGGGACACAAGTTCTCTCTCTTTTTGTCATCCCCGATAATGATGTCGACAATGATGTCGTACTCGAAAGTTTTGCTCACGTATGCTTGTGTTGGGTGATTATGTTGGAGGGGCGGGACGAGTGCAGTAGCAGCCCCCTATTTTTGGATCCTCCGAATGTTGAAACGCCCCCTTAGAGACTACTTGACTTGCCTGCCGGTTCTGCTGCCATGCTTTTTTTTTTATTTATGCCCTATACTGGCGTATGCATTCTGCAGGTTCAGAAACCAGGTGGTTGACTGTAAAGTTTCTGTACTAGTCTAGAGTTTAGTCTAGCTTCTATTCTATACACTACACTAGGTTTAGAGCAATAACGTGCCGCGTGGATAACGGCAAATTGGGGTGTGTAGAAAATTAGAACTAGAAAAAAAAGCCATACGGATACTTGCCGCGCCAAATTTTACGTACAGAGTAGATAATTGAGCCGACGGGTGTTGTTCAGTTAGTCTTACACGCTACCATTCTTAACTAGCTATTAGATAGACAGCTCCAAGTCTAAACCTAAAGATAAGAGAAAAAAAAACCTAAATCTCATCAGGCTGCTTGATCAACCCCAACGTCTCTGCAGCCTTGATGGCCTCGACCCACCGGTCCGCCATGAAAGCATACCCCTTGTCGTTGGGATGCAACGTATCCTTGAAGTTTCCGGCCCCGGGGCTGGGATCCAACCTGGCCTCGGCATCTCGGACGCCCCCAAAGTCCACCCAGCGGATCCGCTCGTCCGCCGCCGACAGCCTCTCCAGCCGGGCGACGTAGTCCCTGTTCATGGCGGCGATCCTGCCGTCGACGACCTCGTCGCCCTGCGCGGGTATCATGGTGCTGGCGATGACGACGGCGTCCCTCGACGCGGCGGCGCGGACGTCGACGAGCAGGCGCTCGAAGCGCTCGCCCGCCGCCGCGACGCCCAGGTTGCGCGCCGCGTCGTTGGTGCCGGCGTGCACGAGCACGACGTTGGGCTTGAGGGCGGCGAGCGCCTCGGGCTGCAGCGCCTCGGCGCGGATGGCGTCGATGACGAAGCCGCCGTGGCCCTCGTGGCGCGTGCGGTCTGCGCCGCCGGCAAAGTCGCCGTCGCGCTCCGTGCCGACCATGGAGACGTTGGCGAGCTTCTCCAGCTCCGACACGAGCCGCTTGCGGTAGCCGTTGCTGCTGGTCGCGCCGACGCCGCGCGTGATGGAGTCGCCCAGCGGCATGATGCGGAGGAGCGCGCCGTTGGCAAAGGCCGGCGGCGGCTTGGCTGGGCACGAGGCGGACAGGGCTGGGGCGGCTGTGAGTAGCCCGAGGAGGAGGGTTTGGAGATGCATTGTTGCTGGATTTTGGTGCTGTGCTCTGGGAACGTGGTTCCAGTCAAAGCTAAAAGTGATGTTAGGGACTATGAGACTGGCGATAATTCGGTCTGTTCCTGCACAACATCCACGGTAAGTTGACCCGGAAGAAGTCAAGTAGTTTTACTCTATATACGTTCATTTTTGCTGATGGCAGGCGCATTCTGGCCGCAAAGAAAATGGTCCTTTTGGTGTGGGAAATGAGGTTTGCAGTTCTGACGAGGCACAGTCGTGCTGACAGGACATTATCACAGATGAGCCGCACTGCCTGCTTTCTGATTACCTGGGTACCCAAGGTACTGTACATAAGGTAGTCTTACTGTTCTACTCCTGCAAAATTGGGGGCCAAGAGAGCTGACAGCTTCCTTCCAGAAAGGGGCTATGTTTTTTTCCCCCATCGCTTGGAAATGAATGATTGGACCTGGAGGATTCTGAACCCCACAAACCCCAAACTCCTGTTCGGGGCCACCCGTTCCCAAAAAAAGAGATGGGATGAACGCAAAGCAGAGCCAGAGTAGCTGATTTGCTGGTTGCTTCCCACCACTGTGTCAAGCAAAAACAGACGAGTTCAAGAACATTTTTATGTGCTGACATATAGGGTCAGAGGATTAAGAAAATCTGCGCAAAAAAAAGAGAAGGATGTTCAACCCGGCTCCGAGTAATCGTGGGTGTTCCCGCGTCGGCACCAGATAACGACGCGACCAAGGAGACCATCCACACCGCCACCAGGTCTCTCTTTTTTTCGCGGTACCATGCATGACACCTCCCTATCGGCGATGACAACACAGATCTTAATCTCCCGGGACTGTGGGTGGTCTTTTTTTTTAATGTTTTGGGTTAATTTCCCATGCGAGGGGGGGATAAGAGCGATTTTTTTTTCCCCCGAACCATACGGCACGCTCAAGCCGTCCCATAGCGTCTCCCCTTTTGGTTCGAATCCAGAACCCAAGGGAGGGAGATTTGAAGGCTCTGCAGCAGAGAAAGTACTGCACATGAGGTATGAGGTACCTGAATGGCTGAGTAGGATGTAGGGGGGTTGTTCAAAGCCCCCATGTCACACCTACCTCTTTTTGTTTCTACCCTCGTATTTTTTCTCTCCCCCTCTCAGTCTCACCCACCCGCGACAATGTTTACAATGGGTATCGAAAGTCTTCTTTTCTTTCACGTCGCACAGAGAGCGCGCTCATTCACTGGATACCAAACAGTCAAGCCACTCGCACCTCAAGTTTCAGCCCGGACTATGGGGGTGTGGGAAGCGGGCTCAGGTTCGAGGTTGGTTGTGTTGCTTTGTATTGGCCACTACGTAAACGGCTACGAACGAGGGTTTACCAAATGGTGTTTTTTTCCTCCTATTTATCTCCTCTGTGCGCCGTCATTAGGCACCAAAAGATTCCCGCTACGATGATCAAATGTCGGTAGCCCGAGAGAAAATATCCACTGCAATGGTTTGCCATGAAGTTTGGGGATGGACTGCAAGGAATTTCGGTTGTTTTGATTGATCGTTGGTTCGTTTGGTCGTTGGTAAATGGTTTTGTTGTCCATCGTCATAGCTGCGCGCGGCTATTTCTTTTTCGTTTCTTTCGTTTAATTGATCTTTTTTTGTACATTTATTACCGGTAGTTTTTTTTTTTCGTTGCCCGTTGTTGTCGCTATTGGTGGAAGTCGCTTTTGCGATTTTGGGCTAGTACAATTGGCAATTATTTTCTGCTGGACTCGTTGGGTTGATGACGCCAGAGGGGTAGATCTTTCCATTTTCCTTCAGCCACCGTGCTGCATGCTCTTTTGTGAACTCCACTGCTCAGGCTGGGCAGGACACAGAACGAAGAGCGGGTTGTGGCCGGAGCATTAGAGCTCTTAGCAGTCAAAACGTGGGTCATTCCAAAAGGCCTATACCGCCCCAGGTGAGGCGCATCCGCTAGTTCCAGAGGATTGAGGTGTGGTTGCACAAGCATGTCTAGGTATTTCTGACGACCAAATTCCCACGCTTATTTTTTTTTCACCGCAAATTCAACACCAGCAGTCAGCGGGGCAATGATGAACTATCACCGGATACTCGACATATAATCGCTTGTCCATTATAGAGAGGGTGAGAATTGATAGCAAAAAGTAAAGTCAACAGGCAGTAGCTCATATCCACATTGGGTAAGGCATCTCGTACTCCGTACTGATACCCCATCCCATGCCTTATGACATGACCATGCGACCCGTACGCCCCCGCGCCTGATTCCCCAGATTTGATGATTTTGCTCAAATTCCAACTTTCCAAAATATCTAGTTCCTTTGCGTTATCCACTCGAGGCTTGCAGTCAAGCGCATGTTGGACATGAACCGGCATTAATTTCCATTCAACTTTGCCTGCCCGGCATCTATGGGTTGGCCTTAATGACGATTGACGTGGTGGTATAGATCGGTACCTGAAAAAAAGGTTGATTAACCACAGCACCCCCCTTGGCCGTTTGGATGGTTTTCGGATGACGGATCATGATCCCCGGGAGTGTGTCGTCTCAACCATCTTCTTTATTTCATACGTTACCTTAAAAGATAAGCCTAGCAACCGGACAGGATGGATGGTGACAAATATCGGGCTGGTTGAGCTTGGTTACTACCGTACAGGTTTGCACGGTAATCTGCCGATCCCGAGCACCCCCCCTGGAAACCCATCCCATGGCGGCGTACCATTCTCGTTGGAAAAATGCCCTGGTTGCATTCGGTTAGAGCACGGACGGAAGAAGCGGATGGGATCCGGGGATGGCTTCACTTTCCACATGAGATTCTGACTGGCAAAAAAAGGTGCCTTGATTTTTTCGCGCGACAAAGAATACATGACATGTTAAAGCCTTCTGTCCGTTCAATTCGACGGAGTAATTACCTAAGGTACCTATTAGGCAGCCAGATATTGTAGTGCTCACCTTTGATCTCAGGTAGCATCCACCTATAGGAAAACGGGTTCAAATGATTGGGTGCGCACAAAGTCCCAAATCGGGAACTACTGGTCAAACCTTCCGTGGCCGATTCCCTTGCATCAAAATGTGGGGCTTTTTCTCACCTGGCTGAACCCGGTTGATGTTTCTTTCTTTTTGTTGCTCTAATTGTTCTCTTGATTTCTGTTGGTTTTTTGGTTTTTGGTTTTTTTTTTTTGCTGATTCTGTCATATTTTCTACTTGCTTTCTGGACCTCATGTGAGGTGCGAGGCATGTTCGACATGCGTAGGTGGCTCAAGGTAATGTTTCTCTGCTGTCTCAAGGGTACCACTACCATCCCGCCTTACCGCGCTCTTTTTACGCGTAGCCATTCAACGATCCGTCGTCCAGCAAGGCCATCCCAGGAATTCATTTTTTTTTATTTAGTTCATTTTTTTTATCATTTATTCTCTTTGCTTCCTCTCACTGGCGCCGCTGCCCATGGGGAACATGGTCGCAAATGGGCAGGTATCTCTTGCCCATGCAAACAGTGGTTGGTCTATCTACTGGATGGTGTGCCACACCTGAACATTGATTGAGCCTCCCGCACTCAAATCGTTCGTCGCCCAGCATTCATTGTTCTTGCGGTGAGCAACGGTCGCCGACCATCGAAACTCTGAATGCGCGCGGGAAAGCTGGGCAGGCGTGGTTTTTTTTTTCCTTCGTCCCTTTTTGGCGAATAATTGTTTCACTGATCTCTTTGCTCGGCCGTGTCGACAAGTCTCAACTCTAACGAACAGCTATGTTCATAGATTTGAATCGCTGGGCTTGAACAGATGCTGAATCGGCAGGCAGAAATCTCCAGACTACCTGCGGTTGGTCTGCTCTACTGCACATGCGCAACACAACTACTACCCGCCTAGAAAGCATGGATGGCAATAACGCAGCCAGTCCTGCGCAGGTATTGCTCTGTGGGCTTGATAGGTTAGAATGTCGCCCACGGAAAGGCGTTCCCCCAAGAAAATGGCAAAAACGGCCACCTCCAATTCGCCGGTGTGCGCGAGGGTTAACTATCGCCAGCGCACAGAAAAAAAAAACCAAAAAGCAATCATGAGAAGGTCGCATTCCTCCACTCTGTTTTTTGACGTATCACTCTCTTGGTATTTGCCAAACGTTTCGCAACCTTCTCCCCTTCTTGCGACGATGGATTTGTTTCTGTATCTGTTTTCTCTCCTATGTAGCCCCCACGGTAGCGGGGTTGTTTTGTAGCCACTTGCCTCCTTGGCACGTGTTCCGAACCCCGTTGGTCTTTTTCAAGCCAACACCTCAAATCACTCACATTCCTCTTTTTTTTTACTTTCCTCACCGAGATGAGGGATGGGATGGCAGGCAAAACATAGTATGCGCGAAACCCCCCTCCCCCCCCCCATTAAAGGGTGTGCGCGCATTAGGTGGAGAGGGCAGCAGGAAGAGAGCCTTGCCCACCAGCAAATGTCACCCGTTTTGCCTCGGGGCTAAAAGCCGAAGCCCACGAAACGCCACCACTAGGATATCCCTTCCATTTTATTTGCATGTCCTGGCTTGGTGCAGCTATCAAGTACATGGTTGATAAACAACACCCCCGTACACCATTCGCGAAATTCCCGCTAATGTTTCCATGTCTGGGAATCCCCTGCCACCGCCGGACAATACAAAGATACCCGATGCTTGTTTGTCTTGCACACCATGCCTGATCGAAGATGGGGGGTGTGAAGGTTTCCAAATTCAGCTCTGACAGCGGCAATACCCCCCCTTGCCCTATAATCCCTTGGGTCTTTCAGCCCAGTTATTGCTTGCTTCCTTGTCCTACCCCGTATATCATCATTGTCTAGCCGTCTGTCTTGTGTGCCCCAGGCCTTGAATTTATGACTTGGTCTTGGATTTTGTTTTTATCAAGCTCTTCCGCCGCCCGCACACAAGACCGGAATACATATGGTTGCTTTCCTCTGTGCTTCACCAAGCCAACCTGAACTCTGTCACACATCAGCAGCCTCCCAGCGTACGCTTGCAAAACGACGACCTTGCTGCGCGGCTTGGTAACACAGACTTGTCATCCTCGGCACCGTCCGATGACACCAGCCTGGCATCAGCCGTATTAGTACTCATACCCACAAGAACTCGCGCCATACAGAAGAGGATTTTGGCCTCGGTCTTTGCGCTCTGGAAAGGAAACTTCAAGTTTTGGCGTTTGATGCCTAGAATCTCTGAAGAGGTTGGTTACACAGTGGCCTCCACGCCGCATGGTCAGTCATCGCGTCTTGATTCACTGGGCTGACATGAGGCGTAGACTCTATTGCTCTACACAAAACCACTAAAAGGTTTGTGCTCGCACGCGTCTTCTTTTTCCGCAGCACTCTTCCAGTCTCGGTAGCTGACATGGCCTTCATATACCAGCCATTACACTCGAAGAGCAGAAAACAGTTGGTGGCAGACTCTGAGCAGTAGCAGTAGGCTTCTATCTCCTGGCCCGTAAGCCAAGGTCTGACAGGATATCCTCAAACCGGTCTCGACCATGGCTGCCCTGCAAGAGCAGCACATCACTGCCAATGTATGCATAACCCTTGCATCACAACATCCTGACAAGATCTGGTTAACAAGTTTACTCCAGATGAACACAAGTGTGGGTACAGACAACTCGGAGGATACTGTCCACTCACCGGGCACATCCCCAGTTGCATCGCCCGCTTCAGACGCTGGCAGCATCACGACAGTTGCTTCGTCAAACACATCATCCTCGACATCATCCCACACAATCACTGCCTGCGATATCAGTGAAACCTCGGTTCCCATCTGCGCCACCCAGAAGAAAAGGCGATCCGTGTCAGTCAAGACCAAGAAGTCCAAGGTGCGCATACATCTGTCGCCGTCTTCCAAGAGGCCATCGCCCGAGAGGTCCATCCTCAAGAAAAAGAGCGACCCTGCACCAACTCCTCTGGATCCCCGGGCCTTCCCCAGGTTGTCTCCTAGTCAACTCCCAGAGAATGCAATCGACGAAGACGAAGACGATGATGATGATGAAGATATGATCCCTCCCGCGTCACTTATCGCAGTCCTTCCAGTAAAGTCGAGACCTGGATCCAGGGGAGCCGTCACCTCGGGGAACATGAGGCTCCCGCGCTATCCCAAGAACATCAACCATATAGTACACGACCAATGGCAAAAAGTGCCTGAGAGGGCACCCAATTGCCCTGCTAACCCTAAACACAAGCAACTTCAGCGCGTGGTGCCTGATGAGGCAGGCTCGCAAATTCACTCGGCTGCTGGTGAAGTTAATGCAGTCGGTCGACTACTACGCACACAATCGGATACAACAGTGCCTGCGCTGGGGAAAACTCAAGCGCCGCCAGCGCCAGTCAATGGCTTGCACATATATGGAAGCAATCCAAGCTGCCACCCAATAGGTAATACTCGTCCCGTTTCCCGCCAAACATCAAAGTTGCAACCCGTCGAGTACGACGCCGGTGAGCCGCTGCTGCGAGTTGTCGGTTTCGAGTACTCGCCGAATCGGTCCTTGTCAGACCCAGACGTCCGCTCGTCCCTCGTGGTCGAAGCTATGACGCGGTCCCCCACCATAATTACGGACGAGGTCCCCAGGCCGCTTCTCGAGCTCGCTCCAGGATGGGGCGAGCAGCCTCGCAAGGCGCCTCCATCGCCCGCCGAGTCCGACATGGGTAGAGCTGCCTTCAAGGGCCAGGCGGCGGGCCATTTCGGGGAGGTTACCATTACCCCCTTCCGTGGTAAGAGACGAGCGCGCGATTCGGTTTCGTCTGGCAGTGTGGACGAGCTCTACCTGGCGTCCGAGCGGGCGGCACTGAGGTTCGACACACCTGCCGTCTCTTGTTTTGCTTTGTGTGATTTTTGCTTTTCTTGCTTTGCTTCTTTTGCTCTCTTCATTTTCCTAGAAAGTCCAAGTCCTTCAGGGATGAGCTCGAAACCAGCAGAAAGGTGGAATTGAATAGTTCGTTGTTTTGACTAACATATGTTCCGGTCCTGACAGGTTTTGCGCTGAGAGAGATGGGTCCTCTCCCTGCGGACCTCGACCGTCGTCCGCTTGGCGAAGGCTGGGCCTGGCCGCAAGCGGCGGCGCCGGCGGCTGGCCCTTTGAGAGACTGCGCGAATCACTGCCCAGACCCAAGACGGCGACGGGGACCACGACCACCTGGCTCAGCGACGAGAAGCAGCGGCCCATCACCAGAGCAGGCACCCCGCTCGACTGGCGACCTTCCACCGCTGCAGACGATAGCGACCACCACGACCAGCAGCACCACTCTCGCAAGTTCAGAGAGGGCGGCTTCCACGACCGACTTGCCCACGGAGCAACCAAGATCGGCTCGCTCTACCGCCGGCTACTTTCCGCCCGCCAGGCCAGCGCCCGCCGCCAGGAGCAGCACTAGCCATAGCAGCGGCTCCTTGATCCGCTCCGCCGAACGGAGCCCCATCAGCCCTCTGGAGCCCATCCCCGAGGTGCAGTCTATAATGCCCTCGTCTTCCAAGGAGGTCAAGTGGGCCGACGAGCAACGCGATTCAACCGAGGATCAGGAAAAGGGCGAGCAGGTGCGCGAGGAGACGTCTGCCAAGACGAGCCAAGAGATACAGACTTCAACTTCAGCCCCCGAGACTCCCACCGCATCACGCCGCACATCGAGGCCATTTACGATCGACAGGAGCGGGAGGAGACCATCTGGAGGGCTGGTCTCGAGATCAATCGCCGAGGTCCAAATCGCCGAGCCAAGAGGAACCATGTTTGGACCCTTGCCAACCGCCACCACGCTCCTCAGGCCCGTCGTGACGGCGACAATCTCCGCACCGCCCGCCTCGACGTCGTCGGAACCGACCCCAACACCGACGACAGCGACGTCGTCCACCTCTCCCACTTACGCGTTTGAGAGCATGAACCCGCTCCCGGCGCTGAGGCGGGCAATGTCGGACCTTTTGCCGAGCAGGCCCACGCACGCCTACCACCCCGTGCTCGACCACTACGCCCCCGAGCAGCCTTTCCACATCGAGTGGCGCCGCGGCAGCGTCGACGGCCAGCCGTTGCCCGTCACGACGTACATGGCCTCGCCGCCCATCAGATCCCGACGGGGTTCCGCCTCCACGCTACCCTTGTCGTTGGAGCCCACTACCGCCACCATGGCTGCTGCGCCGACGACGCCTGGCGGATCTCACCCGGCCCGACAGTATACTACCGAGTCCAGGGTCTTTGGGTGGCTCAACCAGCAGCACTAGTCTTCTTTTTTTTGTCGTCTTTTTTTATCCTTCCTTCACACACCCCGGGCATTCTGGGCATCGATGGCTTTCCGGAACAAAAGATCCCAAAAATGCACTCCGGGGTGGGGAACTTTGTATCATTAGCGCCAGCGCCCTTAGCTTGGGTACTGTGTGGTTTCTTACTACTTTCTACTTCTTCATATTTCTTGTACCCCTTTTTTCTCGGCGCACTTTTTCTTCTTTTCATATTTTCCGATTGACCCTTTTTTTGGTTTTCCTTTTTTGAACATGTTTCACACTAACCGACTAATGCTCATCCACTCTTGGAGTCCCTTTTGTTTTGTTCTTTCCTCTTCATTTCGCATAATAGTCGCGATTCTTTGTCTTTTCTTCTTGATTTCCCAGCTTTTGCCAGCCCGGAAATCCTTTTTTTTTCTAGCTAATTCCTGGGAGGGCCCCTGCGACGATCCTGGACCCTGATGATCCTCCTTCTTTTGCATCCTTCTATCGATGATGCACTATACCCTTTACTCTTTTTTTTTTCTTTTTGCAGAGCAACATATGCTCACTCAAAACAAACACTCAAGCGAGAGAACAAGCTTGGAAAATATGGGCTAAACTTGATGGCTTACGAAAAAAAGGATACGGCCACGTAAATTATTTTTTCTCTACCGAGTACACCTGGGGGTCTTTTGTACCACTCCCCCCTTCTTTTTCGTCAAGAATGTTTGATTGGTGGGATAATCATTGATGATATACGATTTTTGACCTTTGATGTGTGGAACAATCTGGGTCTTTTCTTTCTCTTTCCTTTGTTCTCAGTTTCTTCTTTTTGGATCGAGATTATAGGATCTTTACCACAGGACTCGAGGGTTTCTAGCCCTGTTGAGGATTTCGGAAACTCGGTGTTTGCTCTTTTAGGATACCTGGATGTTTCCGCTGTGATCATCCTGCTATGTTTCTCATTATACTCATGTAACAATTGTGGCTTATTTCTTTGTGTCTCCCAGCCTCCATCTATCTTATCTTATGAACCTAGGCAAGGCTTATTTTGTTTACGGCACGATTTCCCTTGTGTCTAATGAGATACCAATACCTATACAAGAGCTATAGAGAACCCAACGATTCAATGATTCAATGACCATGGAGTCCCCCACGCCGAGATGTCCGATATGGAACTGTATCATGTTGACAATGAACCCGTAATAGTTGCGAGTTGCGACAGCCGCATGAGGCTAGCAAAACAACTAAACCAGATGCTAGCTTCCCTCGACGATCCCGGGAGAGAACATCGTACGATCCGCCGTATAGTTCGATCTGTCCCTCGGACTAGCCCTGGGCTTCTTTTTACTTTTGACAGCAACCTTTGCCGGCCGGCCGCCATTTTGCCGGCAAGCCAGACAACACAATTTTCACCCGCCCCGAAAAATCTCCATCGCATTTCCCCTGCCGCCGCCAACAAAACAAGAAAATAAGAAAAGACCCTGGGTTTACCGAGCTGAACTTAACCTAGCCAAACGGGAAAGCCACGCAGAAGATTGCATGGACCCGAGAAAGAAGGTATTTTTGTTTCTTTCCCATCCACCCCAGCAAGCCCTCGATTCGATATTTGCTTATACATTTCGCCCCCAGGCGGGGAAAGAATATCAGAGGCGTCGGGTTTGGATATCCCATCGAGATTTTTACCACTTGGCCTATCAGAAATAGGACAAAGGAGGAGCACTGTCAGGGTTTCTCTTGAAGGGTTTTGCTGAGCGGTTCGATATGGGGGGTGTTTGGAGGGACAAACAAGAAGAAAACCAGCTGTGAGATGGGGGTGTGGCGAACGATGGTAAAGCAGCAACTAAGACAGGAAAGAAAATTCCCCGAGGTTTGAGACTCGGACTCCATGCCCAAGTATACGAGTACGGTACTAGTAAATTGAGAAAGCGCCATGTAGCGGCTGTGGACAGCATGACTTTGATCTCTGATCTTCTCCCCGAGGGCAGATGGGGCACCAGAGAAAAGAAACAGAGGGAAAAGAAAGACGCATGTCCTCCCCTCCAGCGCAGCCCCGCCACCGCCTCTGAGTCTTGCCTCTAGAGATCGATCAGGATGGCAATCAGGTAGCCGTATACAGATCCAGAGCCTTTTTTTTTCTTTTTCTCTGATAGGTCGTCGCTCTATCCGTACAATCTAGGAAAGGAGAAGGGGGGGGTGTGCGCAAGACAAAACAGCAGCCAACAAACGCGTCGTGAAAGCCTCCTTGTGGCGGCCGAGAAGGCTGGCTTTTCGAACATTGGGAAGGGGGAGAAGACGCGTCAAGACATCATCGCAGCGCGGCTTATCCCCAAGGACGAAAGAATAAAAGACAAAAACCGGGGTGAGAGGCCTACCGGGAGGGGGTCGGTAAAGGACTTGCATGTTAGCAAGCACTAACTGCAAGCCAGCTCAGAAGGGGGGGTGGTGTGAGAAAATAAAGTGGTTTAATTCATGCAAATACCCTTGCTATCTTTTTTTTATCTCCGGTTCAGAGGGGGGATAATAAAAAAAAGAGTCGAATACTCCGTTGTTGGAGCAGACATAAGCAGCCCAGCTCACACCAGGAAAACAGACCAAAACCATAAAGGAAACTGCCGGCTTTGAGGCTTCCGGTACACCCGCCTTGTCTTTTTTTCCCACCGACCGCCCTTGGCCTGCATGGCGGAACGCAACCCCGGTACAGGGGAGGGTGTGGATGGGTGTTTTTTTTTTTTGTTTTTGTTGTGCACACCTAAAACCTAGACCGACTTTATGCTCGGCTTACAAAGTGTATTTATTATTCGCTGCCCCGGATGATAGGAAACGTCGGTTCTGCAGAGTGTGCAGAGATAGATAAAAAAAAATAAAAAAATAAAAAGGACTTGAGAGACAACTGTTTTTTGCACACTGCGATTGCCATGCCCACAACCGAGCGGGTTGATCGGGGTGGCAAGGCCGGTACCTTCCTGGCCTATGCAACTACCGTATGGCAATTTCTTGTCATGTCGTCGAGATAGGATGCTGCACGTCCAACTTTTGCCCAACTTACCCCCGTCTGACAGGGCGCTAACGCTCACAATTAAAGACCAATAATCTGGCCCGAGTGAGACGGGGGCGTAAGGGTAGTAAAAGGGGACTTTTTCCCCCAAGGGACGTCATTAACAAGGGGGGGGGGGGGGCATGGAGACTAGCGACAGGGACCCAGGTCCTTGGCTCTAGCCTTTTTTCTGCCATGAGGATCACAGTAGCTCTAGGGATGAGGTTATCTTTCTCTTTCTCGGTTTCTTTTTTTCTATTTTTGTTTCTCATTCCAAACGAATGTGCATGCTAGAAAAAAAACCCCAAAAGTAAAAACGCAACACTCAGCAGCCTCCGCCCTCCGAGAGTCTGTCATACAAACAGGGCAGGTAATAAAGCAGGTTACCCCGTAGACATGACTGTACTGTACACGCAAAAGCAATCCCACAGGCTGCTCCCCGGCATGGTTGCTCCCACTACAGTCTTATCACCTTTGCTTTTGAATAAGCTCAAAGCCCGGTCCAGGCGATTCGGGCCTCTCTTCGGCTTCTCGGGTTTCTGAAATAACCAAGAAGCATTTCGCTAGCGTGCAGTAGCGTCGATTTGAACATCCTGGTCAGTTTTGACAGTGGCTGAAAGTGGAGCTACCACACCATTTTCCAATAATCTGTTTTTGTGTATGAAACCGTCTTGCATATAATTATTCATCCATGGTTGTTGCTAAGTCAAATCCCCCATCAGACGCCGCCATTGATCAATACTCCATCTGAATCGCGTTCCCGTCCGACGCGGTAACACACCGCAATACCCACCAGCAGCACGGCGGTGGCAGCGCTCTACATCCTGAACACGCCGAACTTGGTGTTGCCGGGCTTGACCTCATTGCGCCCCGACATGGCAGCCCGTAGGCCCAAGCCCAGGTACCTGCGTGTGTGTTGGGGTGGGATTACTCCATCATCCTACGGTTGAACGTGACATGTTAGTATATGGATTCAATGCAATCATGAGGGTGCTCCAGTGAAATGGCACCAAAAGAGTCAAATAAAACCGTAGCCTAGGCAAATCGGGACTTGACTTACCCATAATCGAGCACTCGAAAACACGGCATCCGTCTCCTTCTCAATCCTGTCCTTCAGCTCCGGGTCTGGCTTTCCGACCGTCTCCATGACGGCAGCGAGCTGCTCGGCACCCATGACGCCGACGCGGGCATTGGGCCACAGCCACATGAAGCGAGGGCTGTATGCCCTGCCGCACATGCCATAGTTGCCGGCGCCGTAGCTGCCGCCGACTACCACCGTGAACTTGGGCACATCAGCACACGCCACTGCAGTGACTAGTTTGGCACCGTGCTTGGCAATGCCATCACGTTCAGCCTCCTTGCCAACCATGAAGCCAGAGATGTTCTGCAAAAACACAAGAGGGACCCCGCGTTGGGCGCACAGCTCAATAAAGTGTGCACCCTTGACGGCTGACGTGCCGAGCAGCACACCATCGTTGGCCACGATGCCGACTTTTTGGCCGTAGATGGACGCAAAACCCGTAACCAGGGTCGTGCCATAGTCCCGCTTGAACTCGGAAAAGGCCGAGCCATCCACTATGCGGGCTATAACTTCTCGAATCGGTAGGGGCTTGCGTAGGTTAGGTGATGCAATGCCCAGAAGTTCCTCTGCCGGATATAGGGGCTCCTCATATGAAAGTTCCTGAGAAGACTTGGATTCGTTGGTAGGCCAGTTCAGGTTGCTGACGGATCGCCTAGCGAGCACTAGAGCATGTGCATCGTCCACAGCCAAGTAGTCGGTAACTCCAGATACTGAAGAGTGCATCTCGCCACCTCCCAACTCTTCTGGTGTGACAACTTCACCTGTGGCCGCCTTGACAAGTGGCGGTCCAGCAAGGAAGATATGGCCTTGGTTGCCAACAATGATGCTCTCGTCGCTCATGGCAGGCACGTATGCTCCTCCTGCCGTGCAAGGGCCCATGACCACGGCAATTTGAGGGATTCCTTGCGAAGACATACGAGCTTGGTTGTAGAAGATACGACCAAAGTGGTTTTGATCGGGGAACACATCGGCCTGGTGCGGAAGGTTGGCACCACCCGAATCGACAAGGTATATGCACCTAGCATACGTAGATGCGTTCAGCCATTGCTTCTCTGTTGTGTTTGGAGCTGTGAATGATACTCACGGTAGCCTGTTTTCCTGAGCCACAGCCTGTGCCCTCAAGTGCTTCTTGACCGTCATGGGGTAGTATGTCCCGCCCTTGACGGTGCTGTCGTTGGCGACAATCATACAGGTGACGCCCTCGACGACACCCACTCCGGTGATGATGCCAGCGGCAGGCACATCGGCCTCTGGGTAGACTTCGTGAGCAGCCAAAGCGCTCAGCTCCATGAAGGACGAGCCCGGGTCGATCAGGGCAGCTATCCTGTCGCGCGGCAGCATCTTGCCCCTCGCGATGTGCTTCTCCTTGGCCTTGGCGTTGCCTCCCTGCTGCGCCTTGCGGGTCAGCGTGTCCAGGCGGGTCATGAGCTCGGCCATGCTGGCCTCGTTCTCACGGAACTCGGGCGATGTTGGGTCGACATTTGTCTCGATGCGCGAGACCGCGCCGGCTTGAAAGGGCGGCGTGAAGGTTGCTACCGACCGGGTTTGGCGGATCGGGGTTTGAGTGGGTGCTGCTGTTTGTCGGCTTGGTCTGGTTTGTGGCAGTGTGCTGATGCGTCGTGTCTGGTTGGTGGTGATTCCAGTGTTGCTGCCGGTCGATGATGGTCGAGTTCGTGACGTCGTCCTCGCCAATTGGCGGGGGAGGTGGAGGAACTCTCGCGACGGCCGCGTGAGAGACATGGTTGGCTAGCGAAGCTGCGAGATGCTGTGCAGTCAATCAATCAATCAATTCTTCAATGGCAACGGCTGTCTTGTTTAAGGGTTGAGTCGAGTATTCTGTCAACCGTTGCTCCAATGTTGTTCGGATGGAGTGGAATGAAGTCCAGGCAGGTGCACTAGACTAGACTACGTGGTAGACCGTCCAGATCAAGATGCGACCGAGGCTTGGGATCAATTACAGGGGAACTCCCCTCTTCGGCCGACGACAGCCGCTGTGAACCGTGGGGAGCCGCCCCCGCCCGTTTCCTCGGCCATTAGCACCGTGGTCAATTGCTGCAGGGGTCGAGAACCACACCAAGACGTCACTCTCCGCCCAACTTTGGGGGAAATTCCGAACCACAACAACATCTCTTGCTTCTATCTCGTCTCCATCAATTCTAATGTACCTTGCCGCCGTCGTTTAAATTTTTTATTGAATCCCGGGAGACTATAGAAAACCAATCGATTCATCATATATATATACCCCAAGATGGCTAGCATGCGAGCAGTCGCAACCCTGGCCAGGCCCGCCGCCGCCACTCTCCGCCCACAGACCCTCGCTGCCCTCATACCATCATCAGCATCAGCATCGACAACGACCAGCAGTAGCGCCATCAACACATCCACAACTCCATCCTCCCGGCTGCGCCGCTCAATCCCCAGCCGCCGCCAGATCTCGACGACAGCACCGCGGGCCTCTTCCCGCGCTCCCAAGCCCAAACACCCGGCAGGCTTCGTAGCGCCGGACCAGGCGGCGCTGGACGAGCTCCGCGCCTCGGTGCAGGAGTTCGTCCGGGCCGAGATCCCCGAGGAGGTGGCAGCGCGCACCGACAAGGAGAACGAGTTCCCCGCCGACATGTGGGGCAAGCTGGGTGACATGGGTCTGCTGGGCGTGGCGGCCGAGGAGAGCGTCGGCGGGCTCGCCATGGGCTACCAGGCGCACTGCATCGTCATGGAGGAGCTTTCCCGCGCGAGCGCCAGCATCGCACTAAGCTACGCCGCGCACTCGCAGCTGTGCGTCAACCAGCTCCAGCTCAACGGCAACCCCGAGCAGAAGCAGCGCTTCATGCCGGATCTGATTGCCGGCCGCAAGGTCGGCGCACTGGCCATGAGCGAGAGCGGCTCCGGGTCAGACGTCGTCAGCATGCGCACCCGCGCGACCCGCACGGCCGACGGGTCCGGCTGGCTGCTTAACGGCAGCAAGATGTGGATCACCAACGGGCCCGATGCCGACGTGATCATCGTCTACGCCAAGAGCGACACCGAGTGCCAGCCATCCAAGGGCATCACGGCATTCATCGTCGAGCGCCAGCCGGGGCTGCAGTGCCTGCGCAAGTTGGACAAGATGGGCATGCGTGGCAGCAACACGGGTGAGCTTGTGCTTGAGAACGTCATTGTGCCGGACGAGAACGTGCTCGGCGAAGTCAACGCAGGCGTCCGCGTCCTCATGGAGGGTCTCGACCTCGAGCGTCTTGTCCTGAGTGCCGGTCCGCTCGGCATCATGCAGGCTGCCCTCGACGTCGCCCTTCCCTACGCCCACGCACGCCAGCAGTTTGGCCGCCCCATCGCCGAGTTCCAGCTGGTCCAGGGCCGCCTTGCCGACATGTACACCAAGCTGCAGGTATCGAGGGCCTACACATACGCCACCGCCAGGCGCATCGACGAGTCGGGCGAGATCAAAACCGCTGATTGTGCGGGAGCCATTCTATACGCTGCTGAGCGCGCCACCGAGGTAGCCCTCGATTGCATTCAGGTCTTGGGTGGGATGGGGTACACAGAGGATATGCCTGCCAGCCGGCTGTTGAGAGAGTAAGTCTTTTTCCAATTTTTCCATGATCCATTTTGAGCAATGTAAATCCATTTGCCGGTTCAGATCTGCACGTAGCGTGACGTGGCTCCCGACTGCGTCACCATCGTAAGATCACAGCGAGGCACTGGATTTCCCAAACGACATCAAAATAGGGGCTGGGTTACATGGCTGACACATTTTACCGTTCGTGCCATACAGTGCGAAGCTGTACGAGATTGGCGCAGGCACCAGCGAAGTAAGGAGGATGGTGATCGGTCGTTACTTCAACAGGGAGTACTCGCTCAACCAATGAGGGGGAGGTGATTGTCATGCACTGCTGTCCGGAGTAACCGGTGGACGCGCAAGGTTGCAAAAATTCAGTGCTTCAAGCTCAGAATGTAAGTATACTTGGGAAGGTGTCAAAAGAACGAACCTGGGTAAATCGGCCCATTTCTCTCACATATATAACAAGGACCGACCGGTGTGTTTTTGCGTAGCAATAATGTGATAGAAATAAGGTGTGGGCGGAACTCTCCAATTATGGGAAGCACTTCCCCGGATCTCAGCTTCCGAACTGACGTACTCAACTTGTATAGAAGAATTAAGAGTACTTCTATTATGGTCTTCAGGTTGTCCAACCAATGTTTTTCAAGAGTCTGCTTTTCATCCATGTATTTCTGGTACGCTCCACTGATTGCCGCCACCCACCAAGTGAAAAGAATTGCGAGTCTTTACAGGGCCTGCAGCGTCCCGTGCAATCTAACAAATCGGTTAGGTGCAAAAGCCAAGAACTCTCGGGCCCTTGGTCAATCGAAACTCGACTATGCAGGCGGCAGGGAGTCGGTTACGACGGCGACTTGGACCGTTCTGCAAGGTCATGATAACCAATGACACCAAAAAGGTGCACAGTACGCCAGGAATCTTCTCTTTTTTTCCCTTCCACTCTTCTTATCTTCTTTTTAGTCCTTTGTTCATCTTTCGGATCAGCTCTTTTCCTAATTGGGACGACCAAGTGCGTCATTCAATGGAAGGGAAACAAAACCCCCCAAAAAGAAGAAATTCAGGTGGGGGGTGTAGAGACATAGTAACGGCTGAAATGCAGTCGCTCGAACGATGGTGTGAGCGATTTCTCAAGAGGGCTCTTGCTGCGCTGCAGAGGTCGCCTTCGGGATTTAGAAGGACAGCCGCATTCGCAAACGCATCTTGCCATAGAAGTACTACCTCCCAATGGTGCATACTGCCAAGAAGGACACCGGCTTTTCTTCGAATTTACCCCGGTCGGGAAAGTTCCCTCACTCTTGGCTAGCTAGGTTTCTTGTGCAGGAAATATCAAGATAGGGGATGACGAGTAGCATCCCGAAAGCAGGGAAGAAAATCGGTCGAAACTAAAGAAAAAAAATGGGACACAAACCCCCACGCAGTTTAGTACTGTAGAGAATGGAAACCACGAAATAAAAACATGGGCGCAAATTGCAAAGATAGTAGATCATTAACGCGTCCCGTCCCGGGTATGTGGGGGGTTCTGGTTGAGGTCGTTCAATTCATTGGTCGGTCCAGACTTGGATGGAGAAACGGCACGACGGGACGGCTGGATGGCACATTTGTTTCCCTGTCCGTTCCCACCATTTCACCATGGCATGGGTAAGGTGATGCGCTGGCAGAGTACTTCCGTTTGGACAAGAATCAAAGAACCGGGAGAGTGTTGATTGGGTTCTTCGGAGGTTGTATCGTATGCTGCATCGTTTTTAGTCTAGGGGCAGAGTGAGTGTCTGGTCGTTATCAATGACCTGATTTTGCCCACATCCTTTTCGGCTCTGGAAAAGAGCAGCTTGAGCGTCAACATCTTGCTTATTAAATGATAAAGATCATACCTTGAGCGATTCCCGTGTCCGGGATGTAACTATTGAACCAGGTCTATAAAGTCCAAGTAGTATTTGTTAATCAGATCCATAATCCAGGGGACCGAAGAGCCGCAAGTGGGACGAGCCTGGTCCACGGGGGCTCGATTGACTATTTCAACCTTACCGATTGAGATGGACAAAATCAGGCACGGAACAGAACAGGATAAGGAGTAGGTATGGGACGGGACGAGCCCAAGGATTCGTGGGGAATGGGATGAGCTTGAAGGAGCGGGGAACAATGTGGGAGCTATATTTTCCCGACCTACCATGCCCTACCATACCGTATTAACCAAAAGAGCTGCTCCTCGATTGAATTGGTCCTGTGGTTCAGGATCTGCTTGCCGGATAAATGTTATTACCCCTTTTGAAGAAGCATCCAGCTTCCAAAGGATGCCTCCTACACGTGGATTCTCCAATGAAATCCCAGCACGTGTGAGATATCAAAGTAAGTACATAAAATTAGTGGCATGGGAGTGTGGAATGCACTATACACAAGCGTAAGAAGCATAGTGTATACATACCTTATGCAGGCCAAGCAAGCAGTTTCTGGGCTTATTGTCCAACAAGGAGATGAGAGAGGAACAATGGAGAAGAGTTTGCCGAGGTTGGTGGGTTAGACTGGAAACTCGGGGTTGCCCGTGCAGCCGGTCAGGAAACCGGAGATTGCTGCTGCTCCACAAAGCCAACCACGTAATAATGTCGCAGTCGCCATACTATGACAATTGAAGTAGGGAGTTCGCTGTTTGCAGTATATGATAGCCCAATTTTTAAACCAGGCGACTTGGATGCCCGTCTGCATTGCAACTTTAGAAGCTTGACGAGTAATGGAATGCATAGATTGGGGAGTTGCCTTTGGACCGCTTGGCTGGGTGTATCGGTAGTATGGCCCTCATGCAACTCACCAGTGTTGGCTTGATTCTATACAGGGTCCATTCATGGAGTTCGACACTGCAATGTAACCCTCAGGCCTCTGCAATACACGATTGGTATTTCTCTTAAATATTCAATGCCTGGTGACGTCGAGCCCTTAGATAAGCCCCTTCTGATCTCTCATTGCTTCTAGCATAGCAACGCTATTTTCGTATTCATCAAATGATAGGGTTTTCTGTAGGTACGTATGGGTATTACTGCTCCAAAGGTGATGCATGCATTTTTTTATTTGTTTTTGAGTATGGTTGGCATAGCCCGTGGTTGTGTTCAAGAAAAGTATATTTATTGGTCGAGTGATAGTTGTGGGTTTAGCGGTGAAGTGACCAAATGTAGCGAATCCATGGAATATCAGCTGGGATCGGTGACAGGAACCGGTATAGATTCGTCTAAGAAAACCAGAACCAAGACTTCACAAAACAACAGAAAGGAAACAGAATTGCTCAGAAACGGAGTCGGCATCACCTCCGGGCCAATTAAAGCAGAAATACAGCTGGGTTGCATTCGTCCGATTCAGTGATGCGGCCAGCAACAGATGGCACAATACAAGAATGGAGTGGTCTTGGGTTCATTTTCTCGGACAGCATGATGGGGACAAGGCAAAGCAGTCAAACGAAGCGAAGTGGGGGGGAAATCGGTTGACGGACGATTCGAAGATCGCAAGAGCTTTGACGGAAGATCCTGCCGGGGCGGGCGCTTGTTAGGCGGGCCGACCCCGCTGGCTAAAGTAGACTAGGTAGGTAGGCAAGGTAGTCCGAGGCTTGATATTTGACAGACACTTTCTCTTCTCTACGTGGTATTTCCCCCCCTTGCGGTGGGACAGTGCAGGCGGGGCCATAGAAAGGGTCTTTCCCCCTTTGCTGTCTAGCTCCTGCCTTTTAGGTTCTGTTTCTTGGTTTTCATGTGTGCCTTGCCCCTTGTTCCTGCCGAAATTTTACAAAACTTGCAGCTGGTGGGACACGAATTTAGGCTACCGAGGACACACGACATGGATCAAGTTCTCGATCAGATCAGGTCAAGCCATGGAGGCCAAGCGGCTTGGTCGTCTCAGTGTAGGTAGGAACCAGTGTCGGTAGGCAATCGCCTGGATAGTTACCAGGTCGGTAGGTCAGGTCGGTCATGTTTACACTATCGTGTTGTGTTGTGCCATGTTCAGCTGGTGCACCTCACCGCACTCAAGTGCATTCGTTGCCCTCCGGTTCCCCGTTTAGTAAATATCAGTTAATTATTCCTTACCGGTCACAGCTGATCTAGCTCTCTTCATTTTCTCTTCTGTGATCGTTGCTCTATTTGTGTTGATATTGTCATATTTTAGTTTGAGCCACCGTTTTGACCGGTGAACGAATTTGCGGTCATGGCGTTGCACATTTCTGGGCACATCTTCCTCTTCCACCCTCATCAAGGTTTTATCTTGATCAAAAACATGCTTTTGTGGCCATCGCAAACAGCATCCATGGAGCGACAATAAGCTTCCCGAACCATTTACCACGCTACAAGTTCAAGCTGCCATATACGAGCCTCTCGCTAAAAAAGCCAGAGAGCTGTAAAGGCGGTTGACCTCTAGCGTTGTTCCGCTTCATGGGACAAGATTGTACGTAGCACCAAATCAACTAAAGCAACTGTGATTGGGGGCGGCCAGAGGTTTAGGTTTATGATACGGGTGGAGTACTGCAACCATGAGCTGCTTGCTCAATCAATTCGCGAATCATAACCCTACCTTACCGGGCTGCCTGCCTACAGGACCAACCCTAGGTACCCTACAACCCTGGCTCCCCGGTGCAGCCATGGCAATGGACCGGTGTGCTGCACCAAGCAAGCAAGCCAGCTTCTTTATCCACACCTGATGGAATAGGATGCTACAGTACTGTATGTTGTGCAAGCTGCATTAATATTTTTCCTTTTTCACTTTTTTTTTTTTAAAGAAAAAAAAAATCACATCCATTTTTTCTGCTCTTTTAAGTTTCACCTTTCCGTTGTGCAAATGTCTTGGTTAACTGACATCACCATTGGTGCCCTTTTACTTACTTCAGTACCTAGGTACATTGAGTACGACACACCAGCAGCCGTCCCCCTCTCCCCCTTATTTTTTTTTTTCTTTGTTGCTTTTATTGTTTAGCGGTTCACAGCCGTAATCCATCCCCAAGCGGCAAGCGGGCTCCATTCTGATTGGATGTGGACCAAATTCATGTCACTGTGATTCTCACCGGTCGGCTCCCAACATGACATTTTGATGGGTAATCATAGCACACTTGACATGGAAATATCTCCGACAGGCCAAAGGAAACAGCGCTAGCGTTCATCCACTCTTCTCCCCATCCCATCCGCAAGCTAAGAAGACAGAACCTTAATGCAGGCCAGAGAGCGCAGCCCTTGTCCCGACCCGACCTTGGCGACCAGGGCAACCCGACTCTCCGATGCAAGAGTGAAATCGAAGACGCGTTAAATTAATTATTTGTTCAATGTCGCTGCGACGGGCGACAGGCGTACACCGTTCAGATTCTTTCTTCATTTTCTGACGCCCTTGCATGCAAAAGGTACCTTGTGCACACCTTGGTAATTCCCACGATACCTTGCCTACCACTCTGCATAACTTTAATCGTTCCACCTATCCAATTGCATGGGTCTGGTCAACGTTTGAGGCCCCAAGTCCCGCTCTTATGATCTTAACTCCCCCGGAAGTTGGTTTAAAAACAACCCTGAACCTGGATGAAGGCGACCCTCCCCGTCCTTGACAGCTTTTAAACCCCTGGTGTATAAGGCTGTAGTGACCCAATATATTTTGGACCTTTTCCCATCCACCCCACTCGCTTTCATCGCGTTCGACTACATCTGATCCAGTTGGCGCTTCGTTTGTTGGCTTGTCCTTCTCGTCCCGTTTCACTGCTTGTTTGTTGTGCCTTGGTCTTATCTTGTTATCATCTCACCCGACTGCGTAGTAAGCAATCACTACCCGACCAATTGGCTTAGCACTTTATATATTTGTCCCCGCTGTCTCCTGGTCGATCTCATCGCCAAAGTCAACCGCCATGGACATTGCAGTCCCCAACAAAAAGCTTAAAATGGACAGCAGTGATGCGACCATCCCCAGTGTGGCGTCACTTCTGGCGAGGATTGCGGAGCTCGAGCAAGAATTGGTACAAACGAAGCTGGTCCATCAGTCACAGGTCTTCAAACCACGCTGTAATGGCCTTGACAGGAAACCGTCAAGCATTACAGGTATGAGAACCGGCGTCACTGGGATTGGCGTGCAGGACGAAGCCAGCAAGCAGTCTAATCGATTGATCACTCGTCCACAACGTCTTCCCTCTGCCGAAGCCTCCAAATGCGCCTGGAATCGCTATCTCCTCAGAAAGCCGGAGGAAAATACACATCCAGCCACCACCAGCGTTGAGGCCGCACTCGAGTGTGCGAGGAAAAACAACCTTGACATGGAGGAAATCGACCGTACCATGTTCTGGAGGCCATCATACGAGACCACCATCTCCTGCGGCTTCGTCGCCGTTGACCTTAAGCACCACCTTGTCTTGAGCATCTACAATAAGAAGCTTGGAATTTACCAGCTACCCAAAGGCAGGACGCAGATCAACGAAAGTTTTCTCAAGGCTGCCATGCGAGAGACGATCGAGGAGTCAGGAGTTGTCGTCACGCCTCTTCCGCTGTTGAATTGGACCAGGGCGAACCCTGAGGATGACGGCGATGCCACTCAAACCAACGGTTCTTCAAGGCAGAAATCGCCTCCAGTAGTGCAGGCCTGCCCTGACAAACAGGTCGTATCTGACACCCTCAATAACGAGTTCATCGGCGTGGTCGAGTACATGGACCCCCAGGTCTCTACTCCTAACACGCACAAATCCATCTACTACTTTGCAGCCAGCTTCGATGTTGAAGCTCACGAGGCTGGCACCGAGGGGAAATGCTACGAGGAAAAGTTCATACCCTGTGCCTACAGTCTGGAAGACACACTCAAGGTGCTACGGTTCCAGGCCGACCGGGATGCAGTTACCAAGCTAGTGGATGACCTTCGGCTGACGAGCATCGCTTTCTGATTGCAACTTATAACTGGGGATTTGTCGGTCCCCAGAGTCCTCTCGCATGTGGCAGCTTCTGCTACTTCCACCACCTGTTATTACCGAACCCGCCATAATTTCCTTTTTTATCTATTTGACATGAGCGATCCCCTCAATTTTTATTTTTATTTACTTGACTCTGTTTGTCAATGGAGCCTATGGTTCAGGCATGATATGAGTGGCTACAAGATCACAGGATGGACCACAAACAATGGGAAAAACGAACCAAAAGTACTCAATTTTCTTTCTTTAAAAAGACGCAGGTACCAGGTCAAAGCACATGACGATTATCGAGGACGGCCCTCGAGCAACTGTTTTTATCTATTTATTTTGTTGTTTTTCCTCTCTCGTTTTTTGTACATCTCTCTTTTTTTTCTTTTGGGACTGTTTAATTTTATTTCCACTGGGCATGAAAGGGTGTTTGTTTATCTTCTGAGGGTTTAAATGCGGGCGTTTACTTGGGGTTTCCAAATCCAGTGTCGCCCTGGAATAACATGAACATTTGATATTGGATCTATCTAGGACCAAAAGCCACCAGTAGGGAACAAAACAATGGAAAACGATATTTTGGCAGTGTTTTGCTATTGTACGTCGCTCTGGCTGTGTGCAATGTTTTACGGCCTCGCTTAGCATCGGATGTCAGCCAATATTGAGAGGATAGTTGCAGACCACCCGGGAGGTTTTTTCGCGGTAGTTGCGCCTGCAATCAATTAACAACGAGGACGCTTCAAGGCCCATGTCTCCTGGCATATCTTGAGCGATTAGAATCAGAAAACGGCTACGGTGTGCGTGCGAGGGCCGGCGTGGTGCACTAACCGCCATATGCCCACGCAACCTTTCCTGGACAGGCTCGGTCGCCCGCCGGCCCAGGCAGCGACCCGTCGAGGTGTGGCGTCTTGGCTGTATGCCGGCACCCGGGGCAAGGATCTACGGACGCGCTCAGTAGACGCTTAGAAGACTTTCGATACATCCGCACCTGGAACAACACCCGGTCTGAGATGGGGATAGCAAACGAGGTGGAGGGACGGGTCATGAAGAAGGTTTCCCCGGACTTTCAGGGCGTGTGTTTTTGTTGCGGCAAAAATTGGGAATAAAAAGTTGTTGGAGGGGCGGGTTTGGGTCTGCAGGCGAGGTTATCTTTTGCATTGCAGGCTATGGGGGGAAAACTGAGTGAAACATGATGGAATAGGGAAGGGCTGGGTAGGATGGATGGCATGCCTATAGAAGAAAGCCCCAGCTTGAGGGGCGAGCCATTATGGACGCCACTCAACGATCATGTCCTTGCAATACAAGGCATGAGCATCTGTCTGGCTGAGTATCGAGACCAGCACAAACATGCAAAATGACACATTCCAGGTCTAGTTTTGGGTCATCACATTTACTCTTCGCTAGGCCTTGCCTGTTTGCCACCAAGGCAAATTCCACTCCGATTATCCAGGCCGTACATTTGAGACAATGTGCAACCCCAGAACCGGGCATCGAGATGACTGTATCTGCGACTCTTGATTTGATAAACCCTAGGTCCCGGGAATTCACAAAGCCGTCGGCTTTCGGTTTTAGAAAGAAAGAGAGAAAAAAGAAAGGGGGAAAAAACAAACAGTCTCGGGAAACCGTATGCAGGCTTCCAAACTTGGCATATTCATGCATGGTTCGTTCCTACTTCTTCTTCTTTCCTCTCTACCCTTCATTCACACCCCCATTTGTTGCCTCGTACGTGTCTGGGTGCATTGCATACTATCGAGAAGAAAACCCCTTTAGTTCTAGTTCCAAATTGCTACATACCATCTTTTCGCATGTGGTCTAGAACACGAAATAAGGTAGAGCCAACGAAAAAGAAAAAAAATCATGTTTTGCATGACTGCAACGTCGGTCAAAAGAGGGGTCGGGTCGACCTGGGGGCCTGCATTATTTTTTTGAAATAGTTCTTTTTCATGGTGTGTATTTGATCACTTGACCCAAATACAAGGAGAGTCCGGTGGTGTGGAGGGGAAGATTGAAATGAATTCGTACAACTCCTCCTGCAGGGCTACGTCGGGTGGTGTATAATATGTGAGTTATGGATTGTATTGAGAGGGCTGAGGTGGAGACAAGTCTGTGCCGCAAAGTAGAATTCGTCTTCCATTTGGTGGTATATATTGGAACGACAGCTAGGGAAAAGTATATTGAAGATAACAATAAAACCACTGCGACAAGATTGCAACCCTTATGCAGGATAGCCAAAAGTAAGAATTTGAAGCCCGTGAAATCCCATGTAGCTCCTTTAGACCGGAACTCCTTGATTCTTAACCCCGATGCTCGCTCTGTGTGTGCCCTATATGCAAGTCTGGCAATGCTCCCACGTTGATTCCGAGATGAGTGAAAAATAAACAAAACCGCTACCTAAACTGTTTCGATGTACCTCTTCATTTCCCTGTGTTTGTCAAATCAGGTTAGCGAATCAATCCCTTGGCCAAGGAAAAGGGAAAAGACAGTTCAGCTTGCTTACCAATCCGTTACAGCCTCATCCCACTGCCTGATCTCGTGCTCCCTGGTGCCGCCATAGTGGTCGACAAAAGCATCACCGAAAGCCTCCCTCGCGACGCTTTCTTTCCTCATAAATCGGTCGGTGGCCTCACGAAGACTCTTGGCCAGCCTGATGCCAGTGTCACTCTCACCGCCGACCTGCTCGCCCTTGCCGAGGGGTGGGCAAGGAATCTCGAGCTTCTTCTGCACACCGCGCCAGCCCAGAGCCAGGATAGCGGCCAGGACAAGCGAGGGGTTTGTGTCTGCTCCCGGTACCCGGACCTCAAAGCGTGTTGCCCCCGGCTTGGAGGTCGGTGGGGCGATCAGGCGAATACTAGCGGCGCGGTGCTCCAGGCCCCATGAGACCGTCACGGGCGCCCAAAAGTTCTCCACCAAGCGCTTATAGCTGTTGATGGTGGGGGCGACAATTGGCATAACGTCGGGCAAGCCTTCGAGGAGCCCAGCCAGGAAGTGACGGCCAATGTCCGAGAGCTGAGCAACGTCGGGCCACGGCGCATTCTCGTCCGGAGTTTCGCGGGCGAACAGGTTCTTGCCCGAGTTGTCAACCAGAGATATGTGCATGTGACCGCTGTTGCCAGGGAGACCTTGCTTAGGCTTTGCCATGAAGCAAGGTGTGATGCCGTACTTTGTCGCAACCGACTTGACGGCGTATCTGTGCCCATCCAATGCTTCAGTCAGTAAAATCTGTCGCCTAATATCACTTGGCCTGTATTTTTCGGTTTTTTGCCTGTTAGCAGGAAAACTGACTTGAATAGGCTCGCACGGTCTGCCATGCCAGTGATCTCTCCAAATTCGAGCGCGGCCTCGAACACGCCCGGCCCACTCTCGGTGTGCCAGCCCTCAATGTTGCAGTTGAACTTTTCGCAAGTGTCAAATATGTCGTAGAAGTAGTCTTGGTTGTGCACTGGCCTCGTGAGACTGTAACCAAACATTCCCTCGGTCAAAGCGGGAAGGGAATGCGGAGGGTTTTCGCGGAGGTATGCGGCAGTTGAAGGGGCGCTGGAAGCAGCCGGGTCGGACGATGGTGTCCTGAACTGGTAGAATTCATACTCGGCTAAAGCGTGGGATTCCAAAGTTAGCAAAGTGAGGCATGGAGTAGTGGGACGGGTCCGACCTCGCATCCCGGGACAGGGCAAGTCCAGGGTAGTCTACTAACCTCCAGCCATGGCTCCATATCCTTCGCTCTTGATCTTATCAAGCTGAGTCCGCAGCAGGCCCCTGGGGCAAGCACAGATGGGTTCCATAGTGTCCGGGTCGTGAAAGCTGACGAGGAAGAACGGGATGTCGTTCTCCCAGGGCACGCGACGGAAGCTGGCGAGGTCGGGAATGGCGACGAGGTCACGGTAGCCATTGCCGGCGTTGCTGATTTCCAGCTCGCGGAAGTAGGTCTGGTCGTGCATGTCCCAGCCAAAGATGACGGAACAGAAACCAAAGCCATCCTTGGCTATGGAGAGGAACTTCTTCTTGGACACAAGCTTGCCGCGCAGGATACCATCGACGTCGATGCCCGCGAGTTTGACCTTGGTATCGTTGGCCAAGACATCGGGGAGGGACTCGAGTGTGATGGACGCCATGATGTTTGACCACGTTTATTTTTCGCTTCTCTGTTCAGGCAAAGCAATATGGACAAACAACCAAACACAAAGTAAATGCACGAGGATGTTGCAGTTGCAAGTCGGGTTAAGAAGGAACCAACAGTCGAAAGAGGGGAAACTTGAGCCCCTTGGGATAAGGGGTACGATTGCGACTCGTGCAACAATTGGGGGTGGGTCGTTATCGTGAATCAGGTGCGAAAGTCGGAGGTCTGTCTATCTAGTCGCACAGCACCCCGGAATCCCCTCTGCAATGCGATTCAGATGGCAGGTGACATCATTTAAAGCTCCCTGGAAGTGCCCCGCCAATCAAAACATCCCAGTGACTTCCACCATTAGCACACAAGCTCAACGACGTAATATGGCCAGGGCCCCTAGCGTCGCGTGTACCGCGGGCCAAGATAAGCTACTCCGTAATTACTGTATTTTTCCTCGCGTTGGATTTTTGTTGAAGCTTTCCTACTCAAAATGACTGCCTTGTTTCCCATGTCCAATCTATACACTTGCTCCACCACGTGAGACGAGGCTGGAACACTTTTGTAAGAATAATCACAATATTCGGTCCATCTAATCTTTTAATCATGGTGTCATCTCGTCCCTTTCTAGCGGCTGGCCGCACATTGGCTGGCGCATCCAAACATTTGGCACGAAAACCCACCGGCGTCGCATTTTCTACATCCCACTCAGCAGCAGCAAAGAACCAAGTCTATTCTCCGTAAGTGAGCATCACCTTGTCTTTGTTTCCAGGCCCACATGACACAGAAAATAAATATACTCAACACTACCACAAAACCAAAGCTAATTCCAGTCCACCTCGCCTCTCACAGGATCCGCAGCCCTAGCACATTCCACACACACCTCCTGTCCTCGTCGGCCCGCATGCCCCTCGTCACATTGTGGACGACGTCGTGGTGCCCAAGCTGCAAGCACGTTGAGCCGCTGCTCAAGTCGGTCGTTGAGTCGGGCGTCGGTGAGGAGCATGGCGGAGTCGGCTTCGCCCTCGTCGAGCTCGACGCCCCCGACATGCAGCCCTCCGACTTGGGCCTGACCTACATGATTAACAGCGTCCCGACCCTGCTCAGCTTCGACGGCGGCGATGCCCAGACCGCTACCAAGGTTGTCGACGGGAGGAAGCTCGTGAACCGTCAGTTCCTAGAGGAGTGGGTGCGCAACGAAGCTAGCAGGCAGGATCGTGGCGGTGGCGGAGGTGGGGGCATTGGAGGATCAGGACTCCTTGGTGGGCTTTTTGGATCCCAGAAGTGATAGGCCCTTTCCTGGAAGGGAAACGGCCACACCAAGTGTCCTGACTGATTTGAACGTCGGTTGTAGGAACTGCGAGGAGCTCCTAAGCTCAGTAAGCCGCACAGCAGCCGACCCCAAGAGAATGTCATGATGCCCAATAACGGCCACGAGTGCATTTCATCACGGCGCAGAATCAGGTAAAAGGGGCCGTGACCCAGGAACAGCTTGTACGATAGCGAGAAGGACCAAGACGCATAGGCGCAGAAGCAGGCAGCCCTGCGCAAACAGAGACCCCTAGACCAGAGCAAGGCCTGTCGTGTTGTTATATCCACCCACTCCTATGCCGTGTAAAAAACCTCCTCGACAGGCTTCCACCATCCCGGTTCGCCAGCCTCGCTGCTCTTGGCGCCCGGCACCATGCTCTCCTGCCATCCGTCCGTCATCTTCCACCACTCGCGTACCTTTTCGTTCTCGCGCATCTTCTCCATATCGCCCTGGTAATCATATCCGATGTACTTGAATGAAGCAAACAGGATGTTGGTCTGTGGGTCGTGGAAAATGCTGTCTAATTCGGGGGAGTAGGAGCAGTCCAGATCAGTATGATGATCCTCCAAGGGCTTAAATATTAGGCGAATCCACGAGAAAACCAGACTTACAATCGACAATGTTGCATTCCTTTATCTGCTTGAGAACGTCGGGCCACACCTTTGCGTGGGCCTCCTTGTACTGCTCCTGAAACTCAGGCTTGAGCTTGACAATCTGTGCGAATCGCCTGCCCGGGTTGCGCTGGCGGGACGACAGGACCGTTGGCGAGAGCGGGTCGGCCCCCGTGGGGGTCTCGTTGGTAGTCGGCGAGAGCTTGGGCTTGGTCCACATTTTGACGTTTATGTCTTTTTCGTCTCCTTGGTTTCTTTTGATACAATGGGCACACAATACAGCCCTTGATATTCAGGGTGCGGGGGTTCGACGTGATCCCCGTAGACTTTAAGAGAGACAGAGGATGACGCCGCCGCTCTGCTGTACACTTTCGGCAATTTTGTTCTCTCTTTTTTTTTTAAATAAAAAATGTATTGGTCGTTTTCCACGTCGGTGGCAAGACAAGAAAATCGGCTTCGATTGCCCTCGCAAAGAAGATAAAGAAGAGAGAGTTGGCGTTATGATGTCCGGCCGTAAGAGTGTTGGGCGCTAAATGGCGGAGGAAAGCGTCCCCTCTCTTTTGATTGGGAAAAACAGCCGATTTGCTTGCTTGGATCGAAGCTTGTGACAGCAAAATAGTCCTTTGTCTTGTTTTGCAAGCTTGGGGAGGGGGGATTTCAAGATGTAATTGGAACCTACAATCTCAACGACAGAGACAGATAAAAACCAGTGCGTTACTGAGAGAAAAGTATGCGCTGTACAATGCAGAAACGTGTTTGTTGTTCTTTTCTTTCCTTACTATTTGTTCCTAAGCTAAAAAGGTCCGGAAAGTCCGGATGAGTTTGGAGAGGGCGGGTGTTGGGGGTCAGTGAGAAAGCTAAAGGTACCATACCACCTTAGCTCTGTCCGTTTTGCGTCCTTGACCACCTGCAGGTGAGGGGCATTCCGGTCGGAGCTGCTACAAACTGCAGCTGCAACCCACGCTTATGTGGGAGCTAGACCGAGCAAGGGAGGAGATACTGTATGGTATGAACGTGGAAGTGGATTGGGTACCTGGTACCTTTGGTAATTTTTTTTGTTTTTGCCGTGGTGCGTGGTGGGCAAGGGAGGGGGAAGAAAACAGAAGCAATGTTTCTGGCGGCTTTTGGTCTTGTGACCAGAAGCCAGTCGTGGGGTTGGTTGAAATTCGATGAGTTTAATGTACGATGTGCTACATAGCGAGATATAGGATGAGGTTTACGATACTGTACCTTGCCTCAGGTGGGCAAGGTAGGTAGGCAGGTTAACTTGCTACCTGACCTATGCGCCTCCTAGGTTTACGCGGGTGTTTTGTTGTTTATTCGGCAAGGTCGGGAGTCCGGAGGAACGGGCGCATCGGATGAAGACCTGCAGTCGCTTTGCATCAATAAACCGAGCTACTGGGACTATTCCTAGACTAATGATACTATAGCTACCTACCCGAGTAAGGTATTTGTGGGGTTTTTTTTTCAGCGAGCATAGCTGTACACAAGGACATCGACTTCAGTTCTTTACACGTAATGGCTAGAAAACATCGAGTGGAACCCAAGCATCTGACCGGTCTACTGCTGTATATTATCCACGTGTCAGAATCATCAGATGACTTGAACCCCCTTTTATCCCGAGCCCAACAGAAAAGCCTAGGGGTGCTGTCTCGGTTGCATCCGGCTGCGTGGAAACGGAAAACCAGGGGTTTATCTCAAAGCTTCCGCCCGCCACTCCGCAATTTTGAATCGAACTTTCTCCCTCCTCTGCCGATTTCGGGGCGGCCCATGTTCCTAGTAATAAAATACGGAGTAACCAACTTTTAGAAGCTTATCCCGGGGCATAATGCACAATCAAGTAGGGGGGGGGGGGGGTTTATTAATAAAGGCAAAATTAATATTTTACCAAATCCCAAGATTTGAGATTTAAATCCTCTGTACCTGATTTTGACCCCACAATAAAGCCTGCCTATCGGCTTGATCTCGTTTATCAGCCATCTGCGATAGAAGTTCAGTTGCAAGAAACTCAGGTGTCTCTAACCATATCTATGTGTACAGAGATCCACTGGATCTCACAGCTGTATGCGGCCTTTATCTTTTGTCTATTGCATACATTATGTACCTGCATTACCTACTCCTCCTGCTACGACTCGATAAAGAACTTGACGAATTGCCGATGCTGTTAATACCCACGTAAACATTTACAGCATCCGCTTTGACTGTTCTGTTACAAAAGCTTGGCAAAAAGGCCTCTCGCTAATCTCCCGGGAACGCAGGCCATTCATGTATGGTCATACCATACTCAGCAGTCAGCGCTAACCATACAAATATAGAATCAGCGATACCTGCCTTCTTTGTCCTCATTCTTTTGGTATCATACAATTGAATTCCTGTCCAGACTAAGAAGCAAAAGCGGAGCAAAGACAAGATTATTCCATACTTCCCTCCTTTTTTCCCCCTTATTGTAGGTTTGACCGTTCCGCCTTTCCCGCAGTACCTGGTTGCCCCTGGAGAGAGTGGCCCCAGAAGAGACACTAAAAAATAGAAAAAAGAGTTTACAGCGTTACATTTGAGGCCCCCTCATTGCGTCTATTCCCGAAAAAATGGTTGTGTGCCCGTGATGACAAGAATAAAAAGTAAGAAAGAAATACAAGATTCTGACATGTTGATGTATGCGTGGAGAAGACAAGTTTGTTGTGGTGTTGGCTTTTTTTTTGGTCGTCATATTACAAGAATAGTAGTAATTCGGTGCTTCTATAGTGCCTGCGCATGGTGATGAGAGTTTGCCATCTCAATCGACGACTGCTGAGCTGGCATGCTGCTTCAAACGCGCTGGCTGGTTGTGTTTTCATCATATTCTCACGTGTAAAAGGCCTCAATGAAGTAGATGAATCCAAAGAGAAGGAATGCCAAGGCACCGCCCACAGTGACTGTGACAAGAATAATGTTAATACACAAGGATACGATACGATGGTGATATTGAGACACTCAGAAGAGGAAGTGCACATACCAACTTTGAGACTGACTTTCCCGGCAATGGCCCGCCCACCAATGACGGCAACACCCGTGCAGCACGCGTGTCCCAACACGGCACCTAGCGTAACCCACCAGTAGTCCTGTCCAGCCGCCATTGCAATGGTCGCAATCTGGCTGCGGTCGCCCCACTCGCCCAGGAATGTCATAACAAAGGTCTGAACCCAAGCCGGGCTGAGCAGCAGGCTGAGCAGGTTGTTGAGACCAGCAAGAGCGCTCATGACACTGCCGCCCCGGCGCGGGCTCGGGCTCCGGCTAGGCGAGGTCGAGGGGCTGCGGTGGGGCGCGGAGAAGCGAGAGTTGTGGCCACGAGACTTGCGAGACGTGTGGCCGTTGCCGCCGAGACCCATCTCCAAAGCATGGGGCGAGGCGCGGCCACGCATACCTTGCTTCCGCGCGAGGGACTCCTTCTCTTCCAGCTCGAGCTCCACTTCGTGCATCTCGGCCGAGACGCCTTCGTCTGGAGACATGGCCATACCCTCGCGCAGCATCCGCGCGCCGAAGACGAAGAAGAGGCCAGCCGCCATGAAGCTGGTGAGCTTCTTGGGGATCAGAGCCGGCACGGCGTGACCCAGGAATGCCGACAGGATCGTCATGGTGATGAGGGCGGCGAAAGCGGCGGAGAAAACGACCATGCGGTCGTGCTTCATGGCCATGAGAGCGGCCACAAGGAAGGTTTTGTCGCCAATCTCGGAGAAAAGGATCATGGTGAGCGAGAGGCAGAACGAGTGCAGAGGCTGAAGAACGCCATCGGCGCCGGCAGCGAGCTGCGGGGTCTTGCCAGTCGATACGGGCTGCTTCTTGCCCTGGGTGACATCGAGATGGTCCTTGTTAGCCGAGTTAGGGATAGGAGGAGCCTTGTCGTGTGTCTTCCCCGGGAGGTCTGATGGCTTCTGCATGTGTCGAAAACACGGTTAGCTCACTACTGTGAATCACGCTTGCCGCTAACAACGCGTAATAGGTGTTCACAACGTACATCCAGTCCCGAGAACTTATCTGTATCATCTGCATTGTCCTTGGCATCTTTATCCATGGATGACGCGAGCTTTGCCTTGGTATCCTTCAGCGATGCCAAATCTTTGTCCTTGACGTCCTTGCCTCCGCCGCTCTTCAGCACCTTTTCCTGCTCGCTGTGCGAAAGCGGCCGGGCCTCCTTAGGAGTCTCTGGCTTCTTCTCGACCCGCTCGCCCGTCTGGCCCTCCTTGGCCTTGCGCTCCCTGTCCTTCTCGCTTACGCCACCGCTGGTTCCTGTCGTGCCCTCCTTCGGGTGCGCCCGGTTCTTGTCGTCCATGATGCCGTCGTTCGACTCGGGGATCTTCTTGCCGTTGACGACGGTAGGGTCCGACGGCCTGTCTTTGAGCACTGGCAGGTCCTTCTTGAGCGTTGGGATGTCAGAGTCGCTGGAAGCTGCCGGCGATCCTTTGTCGCGCAAGTTCTCGATCTCTACAAAAGGTCCATGGTGCGGCCTGCCGTCCTTGCCGTCGACGGGGGCATCCTTGGTTGCTCCCGCCTTGGTGCCCGGTGCTGTTACGGCATTGGAGCTCTTGTCCGCGACGGCGGCAGCATCCGGACCAGCCAGAGCGGTTATTGCGAGGGATGAAGCGAGGATGATGCTCCGAAGCTTCATGGTTGCGGTCGAGATCGCAAACGTGGAGATGAGAACTCGATTGTTGCACAAGGTTTGCCTTTGAACAGGCCGTGTCGACTGGACTGTAGAGAGATTCTACACTGGAATTGAATCTGCCTACGAAGGCGACGTTCTCATACTATTAAATTAGATAATTGAAATAGTCTCGTGAGTCGTGAAACTTTGAGACGTTTGGATGGTCTTTTTTTCGCCCTGAAGCGATGACGACGACAACGACAAGGACAACGGCTCGACTTGAGGCAGACCGGAAAAGACGGTGTTGGTGGTTCGTACAGTACCTACCAGGAACCACTAAAAATCGGTTGGCGCGTGCCGAGGAGTCGCCCAAGACACCGGTGGAGTGGGACTAGAATGGCTAGATAAAGTACGAATTACTATCGTACGGTATTGAACGAGAAAACAGCCCAACAGACAAACGAGGCTGAAAATTTAGAATCGAGAAAAAAAAAGGGAGAAGGCGACTTGAGAAGCGCTAGCAAATCTGACACCACTCAGGTAGATCCCTGATCAATTCTAGTCGTGGCATGCGACACTGGACCCAAGACAAAAAAAGCACAGGGCCTCCTTTTTTTCACTCTCTGTTTTGTACGTAAGGGACCTACCCCCTGATTTATTTCTGGCATAGCACACAGCCACTGCGAACCAACAAAAGCTCCTCCTCATTGCGCGCAGTATTTTTTTAGGCCTTATTGCCTCAATTCCATGACTGAATACCGTAGTACTTGAGCATTGTCGCCATTGCATCCTTTTTTACTTTATCGATATTCGTATAATTGCAGTGTTACCTTTATCATGCAAGTTCAAGGGAACGTGGGCGCATTTCTGCGTTCCGATACTCATCTGGTACGGCTGGCTGGCAGCGCTGGCTACCTTGTTCTCAGCAAAAGCCCATTCAACCTGGGTAAACTGTTCTGGCTGTTCTGCTATTCGATCATAGCTACAAAGGGAGCTCTTCCGCACAAATGAGTTTTTCTGTCTCCCTAAATGACCCCAGAATCTACACTGCACTACGCAAAACTCGCATCTTATGAATTGAGTTTGCTGAGGCTCTCCAGGGTCGTTTCTCGCCCTCACGTCGCAACTGTAGGACGAGTGATGATCAGGGGCGGGTAATTAAATTACTTCGTAATAGCTGTCGTGCCGGTTGGTACTCCACATGAGTCCAGAATCTTTAAAGATTCAGGGGTGAACGGGGCATGTGGGGCAGCGGGAGGTTACTGGAAGCTTTGCTGAGTTTGGTTTGGTTTGGTTTGCTGACCTTCCATGCCAAGCTTGTGTTGACGTGTTTTGTTACTGCGGGCAAGCGCAATTCGAATAATCTCACGTGCAAAGATTGCTGCCTGAGGCCTCCACAAAGACGCGTCGCAAATCCAAGGCTCCTGGCTCTCATTGGTCACATCCACACCCAAATTCTCAGACCACCAGTTGCTGATGTTTTTCTCGCTTTTCGCCCGGGATGTAAAAAATGTTCATTGATCGCAAACCCTTACCCTAACCCTTCTGGCGTCAACAACACCAACCCTCCTTCTATCATCAATTATATTCCCTCTCTGATATAACGAGGTGCTGAGCTCCCTGTCAAAAGGGCATCGTTCGTCGCGTCAACGACGACAAGACGCTTCCCGGTATGGCCCACCGCCAACTTCAGGCTGCCGAGATGGCAACTGCCAACTCACCCATCGCGTCACGAACGCGGAAGCGCGGTGTTGGCAACATGGGTACCAGTAACAACGTAAATCCTCAGACTACAGTGGCAGCATCAGCTCCTTCACGAGCAGCCAAGCCGAAGGCAGCGGCTCCGGCGGCTCAGGTTTCTATCATGGCCACGCCTGAAGCGACTGCTCCGACTCCAGGCTTGGTCTCAAACACGGCGGCCACGCCGGGAACCTTTCGACCCACTTTTGGACGCAGGTTTGCTCCTAGGGACGAGACAGATACTCGAAGTGTCCGAAGCCTGCCGAGTGCCGCGCCGGATCAGTCTCAAATTGATGAATATGACATGAACACATCGCAGTATCAAGGCAAGTCTCTTCACTCTGTTGGATGTCTCTTGCGGTGCAATCACCAAACAGCCAAGTCACGTGCAATACAAAGTAAAATACTGGCTAACCAAATTATAAACACTTCGCTCAGCCGGTACGCCCTCTGTAGTAGCTAGAGAGGCCAGCATGGCTCCTTCTGATGCATTTTATACTCCAGGAGGTGTTAATGGTCAAATGGGCGTGGCTCGAGCCCTAGAGAAGAACTTACCAAAGCTCGTGGAGGCAGCTACCGAGCTACACCAGCTTCTTTCAGACCCTGAGCGAAATTCTCAGGAGACCCAAGAAGAGGATACCGTCTGGATCGGAGAACTGAGCGTTGCCCATACAATTCTGAACGCTCTCAAGCGTCCGTACTGCTCTCAGGGTGTTACGTATATTCGCGATACAGAGGATCTCTGCGAACGACTACAGTACACATATGGCCATGCCCCCTTTGAGACTGCCAAGACTGTAGCATCGATCGTCAACCTTTCCGAGCTCATGTATGATTTCACATTTCTACGTGACGCCCCAGAAGAGCATATTTTCTTTCTTGGCCGGCTCGATAAATATTTCCCTGCAGTATTTATCCCCATTCCACTCCTTGGACGAGGCGAGTGGGAGAAGGCTACGCTTGCTCTTGCGGTCGATATCCGAACCCAACTGGCCATCTCCAGGTTGCGTGAGCTTGAGAGCGGCCAGTCTGCAATCGAGGTTCTCGGTGACGTCTTTCTCGAATACGTCGATAAAGAAGCCGAACTCGACGAGCAGCTGGCCCTCCCACAAAGCTACCGAGGGCTGCCTGGCTGCGATTCTGTGCAATATCGCTTCAAAGAGTTGCCCGCAATAGGCAAATCACAGGAACAGTTCTGCCAAAAGTGTCAGGAAATCAAGGAGCTTGTAGGACAGCACGTGAATAACGTGCCCGAGGTCATCTCCAAGATCGAGGAGCACTTTGACTTTGCTGGCTTCCGCAGTGTGCTCCAGAGCTGGATTGGTGGTGTGACAACTGACTTGATGGAGATGCCCCTCAACCAGGGCCCCTTCGACCCCAACCTGGGCACACCTGCATCAACTCGCCTTCGAGAATCTGTCCTTGGCCGATCCCCGTATAGCCCGGCGTAAGTTGAACATCTGAACTCGCCAAAGATTACCATCTGTTCTAGGCAAGCGGATAATAACTTACAAATATAAATACTCACAGAGCTAGCGCGGATGCTGTACAAGCTTTCATTCGCTTGGGAATGGCAGGCCAGCACATTGCTAGCCCGAGTCCAGTAAACAATAGCCGCGCAGGAATAGCACGGGGTCAGAAGCGTCCTCGTCCCACAGATGACGGGGATGATGACGACGATTTCGAGCAGGATCAGCGCATCCCTGACAGCCAGTCGATGCCACCACCTCCTCCTCCAGTCCGCCGACGCCGACGTACCAGTGGCTCTCGTGCCAAACGCGTTCAGATGGAGCCGCAGATTCCTGTTGATCCGATACTGACCGCCGGCGACTCGGCCCAATATCCTGCGCCGCCCGAATCCATTGTAGATGGCGCTCATGACGGCAATAACAGCACTACTACCGGCTTGGACAACGCGAGCGATGCGTTTGCTTCTCCCGCCCCATCGTCTGTGATGAACGTCGCCACCGCACCGAATCTGTTGCAGATGTCGCAGCATGCCAGGGCCATCTCGGCTCTAGCTAGGCAGCGTAACCCGAAGCCACCGCAGACTCGCGTGCCCTGGTCCATACCTGACTGCCAGCGTCTCATTGGTGCTGTAGGTGCCTATGATGCCAAGTGGAGTAAGATCGCCGAGGCCATCAGGAACGGCCAGGTGCCACTTGAGCATCCACGAGACCAACAGGCATTGAGAGACAAGGCGAGACTCATTAAGCAGGATATGCTCAAGTGCGTATTCTTCTCCAATTCCCCTGTCATACGTATCACATAAACAGGTAATCACCAGGCACGAGAGAACTAACAAGCCATAAACTCCAACCCACGTAGAACCGACAGCATTCTTCCACCGGGCTTCGACCTGGTCCTTTTTGGCAGAAAAGAGAATGAAGCCGTCATCAACGTCGGCAAGAACCCCCATCGCAAAGAGAGCGACATAGACCCGACCACCGGCCGCCCCGTCAACACGGAGTGGGTTGACCCCAATGCTCCGCCGCCGCCGCCGCCTGAGGAGCAGGATGGCGAGCAGCAACAACAACAGGAGCCATTGACCACGGCAGAGGAAGCTGTAGTAGCTGCAGCTGAGGAAGAAAGGCAAGAGCACGAACCACGGCATTACCAGCGTCACGAGCAGGAACAGCAGCAGCTGGAGGAGCATACCGAGGGGCAGCAGGGTCACCAGCGTCATGAGCAGGGACCGCAGCAACTGGATGAGCACCTCGAGCAATCGCAACAGCTCGACGAGCAGTCGCAGCTCCAGCAGGAGGACCAGGGACAGGAGCAGGAGCAACACGAGGCCTCGGCGACTGAGGGTGCCGTGCGCATGTCGGACTAGCTATCCGACATTGGACACAGGACCTTTGGGGAAACATTGTCGCAAAGCGACGACTCGGGCGCCATGACTAGGCAAATTCTATAAGAGATGAACAACGATGAGCTTTATGATTCGAACGCGGTCACCTTTGTAATACAACAGTTACGATGAACAGTTTTTACTTTTTCCATTGACATTTCTACCCTTGTTTTGTTGCCATCTGTGCGCGAAAGGTTGTGTCATTTAGAAGTGAATGACATGCCAAAAAAAGAAATGACAAGTTCTCTGTCGGACCTCTGACATGCGAGGGGCACTACCAAGTCAGAAAACGTAGAACCCGTGTCACTTATTTGAAGCCGTAGCACAACGTGAACGCTGACAAGACAAGGCTGGAAAAAGAAGCTGCAAGAAATTATACTCCACTTGTTTTGTTGCGAATGTAGACGGCTTGACAGAAAATGCTGGGAAATATAACCGAAGCCATGTTGGTTGCTTTTCTTTGATAAAGAAAGCAAAAGAAAAAAGCACCCATGCGCAAGCACGAATTCACACCATGAAAATCATTCAGGGAATATTCTTTTACGAATGCGGACAAACCTACCAAGTCTAGAGTATCTATCTAGGGTTTATTTTGGCCGAGAAGCCTGTTGGCTAGCCTGTCATGCTTCTTACTGTGCTGTAAATCCTACCCTGCATCGCCTACCCTGCACTGCCGTGTCAGCGCTTCTGATGGCTGGTTCGACGCCCATTTTTGAGGATACAGCATTTCTTGTGCAATTGGTTGAGTACTGATTCCGAGGTGAGCAAATGAGCGTCTACGTGGTCTGCAAGGCATTACCTCTTTCATAACAGTTCCCGAAAAAAAAAACATGTCAAAGAAGACCTTGTAGGCTTGACTGTCTTGGAAAGACCCCACTCAATTAATAGTACACGGGAGTCTAGTATTCATAGGATGAAGCTGTCGGGAGCATATACAGAGCCTTGTGGAAGATATCTGGGAGTGAACTTGATACTTAATGGTCTATCCTGCAAATTGACTTGGTCCTCTATATAAGCTATCTTGCGCTGCTGGGGAAACTGATGTTCGCTTTGCATACAAGGCATGGGATAGATAGGCCATATACTAGAAAAGAACCGAGACCAAACCGTCCTGCGCTACTTATGCATGATTGACCAATCAAGTGCAATACCCAACCAGAGTTTATTCCCAAGACACCTTGTATTGACGCTTTTCTTGCATGCATGAGATTTGAGTCAGTGGTTGCGAACTGATAAGTATCAATACTCGAACCCCGCTAACAGGTGCAAATTAGCCATGACAAAGGGCTTCGAAATTTTTTTTTTTTTGATTTTTCTTTTTTTTTCATTTCTTGTTTATCAGGGGATGTGGTGGGGCCATGAAGTGCTTATTTAACTGGTGTTGTGGCTGCTGTTTGTACGGATAGGGGCTGGGTTTGGAGAGGAGTAGATTCTTCGGGGAGTGAAAGAGCGTGAGCACATGGGTTGTGTGCGAAACTAACAGAACTAAGTGCAACTGCTCCGGTCTTCCACCGCTTTCTAGCACAGAGCCGAAAGGCAAGAATCTCACCAAGACAAAGCCATCTGACCATCACCACCATTTCCCGTAGACACATGGGCAACTGTTCAACAGTCTGGATTGATGTTGTCTGGTGTTGTGGGTTTCTTGAAAAACCCCTGCCAGAGTGGAAACAAGGCAGTATCAAAGCCGTCAGTTCGGTGGAAGACATGCGAATACAGACCTCCGATCCTCTCGCTCTAGACTCGGACCGGGGGCGGTCCGTTGCGTGACGCTACTGCTGCCGACGCCATATCAGGAGGCCGAGCGTGACCCGGCGGCCCAGCAGCGCCACCACCTGCTGCTACTCTCTTGTGAAGATGTCCGTCCTGGGAGTCGCTGCTCTTTGTGTCCAAGGTATCATTCCCTTCTCCCTCCGGCGAGGCGAGGTCATCGTAATGATCATCATACTCGTGATGACCATGGTAATCATGCTCGTCCTCGTACTCATGGTGGTGATTGGGGTCGTCGCAATGCACTGAATGACTCACACTACAGTGATGATGATGATGATGATGGTGATGATGCGAAGGATGTTGGCCGCATGTGTGATGATCGTGATTATGACTGCGACCTCCAACCACAGGCTCGTGAGCACCATGGGCGTGATAGTCATGCCCCGGGTCGTGAGAACCCTTGCCCGTTCCCGTGCCCTTGCCGGCGACCGTTTTCTTGCCTTTCCGGCCTCTAGCCTTGGCTTTTTCCAAAAGCCGGCGGCGCTCGGCCTCATCCTTACGCCTCTGCCTGTCCTTTTTTTCGTATGACCGGATCAACGCCATTGGCTTCTCGCCAAAGATGTCTTCGTACTCGCAGAATAAACATAGCCAGTGTTCTTCGTCATGAACACCCCTGCACTTTTCGTGCTGCTTCTGATTCTGCCGATCCTGGGCTGCCTTGGCGTACTCGCCGGCCTTCGTACGTCGGCGACGGGGTCGCGGAGGCGGGGGCTGAGCCCCTGGCGGAGGTCCCGGCATTGCTCTCGAGTTTGGTGGCACGGGGCCCGAGTGGTGGCCTGCAGGAACACCGCTGGGCCAAGGCGGCCTTGATGAATTACCAGAAACGTCGTGTCTAGGTGGGATGGGCGTCCCATTGGGCGTCCTGCCGTGGGACCCGGGCCAGCTTGCAGACCCAGGGACTTGAGACTCGCAGGTGAATGTAAACTGACCTGACCCTGGGCTTGACTTGGAACTTCGTTGAAGATCGAGGAGGCTGACGTTCTCTTGGCCCTGGTGGGAAGGGGGGTGTTTATCAACTTTGGAGATGGCATTAGATATTATTCCTGTACTCGGAGCTGCCGTGCAAATGGTATGGTGGTCAGTTCCCGAAGGGCGGAAGGCAGGTGCGAAGGTGTTCGAGTGTCAAGAGCGAAGAATGCAGTGAACGACAAACGGCGAAGCATAGGAAGTGGCGGGGGTTGGATAGGGTGGCTGGCTCAAGGGATGCAAAGGCGTGGGAATGTAGTGCTGGCAAACGGTAAGACAGCGGCTGTAGAACATACCTGACAATGGAGACCAGCGCATTGAAGGTCTCATTCTATTGTTTCTGTTGCTCTCTGACAAAGGGCTCCTACCAGTTCTATTGCGGCCGAACCGGCCCCTCCCGGGTCCAGAAAGACCTGGGCTACCGGAGCCCATAGAATGATATGCGCTGCAGCTCGCGTCACAACCGTCCTGGTGGACGACGCGGACCGGGGTCGAAGGCGAGGATTGTCCAGTCCCTAAATCATTCAACGAGTGACCCAAAGCGGTATCAGGAACCTTGCGTTTCTTCTTGTTGTTTGTGTTTTCGAACGTATCGTAACCGTCTATCGAGGAAGCCGTTGAATGCGGAAGCTGTGAATAGCTACTATAGACGGGGTCTTGCTTCTGGGCTAGTCGGAAGGGTATCGAGCGAATGCTCGGAGCAGACCGCGGCACGGCCTGACTTCTCCGCACCCGCGACGGATCTTCCTCCTCGCCGTTCTGCGTGGCTCCATTGGAACAGTGATTGCCATTGCAAACATCGGGATCCTCCTCTTTGTAGGGGTAGTAGAAGACGCTAGTTGGTGGCGTTGGCGGGTACTCGATTGAATCGGCAACTTCGGGGGAAAGTCTTTCGCGAAGGCGACGTTTAGGTAACGGGTGGATTGGACGATCGGGGAACATTGGGGATGTCGTCGATTCGGGGGATGTACTCTCGCTATATCGTGCTGCAGAAAGAACAGGACAACCATTAACGTCGGTTGGGGAGGTAGGAGATGAGCAAGCAAGCAACAACACTGCCTTTGGCCGTGCCTTGGTAGAGAACAATGTTCCAGCAGTGCTTGATGACTGGGAGGCAAACGCACCCATCATGCATCCCAAGAAGCATAAAACTCCTACTCCGACAGACGCTGCTATAGCGAATTATCCTGCCGTGTTTGAATAAACACGGCTATTTCCAGAGTGAAAGCAAGGAAGAAGCGAAAGAATCGGGTGAGACGAAATGACTGTCGGCCTATGAGCTTTGGCTAAAAAAATAACAGCGTAGCGTTGGTCGGATTCTGTTCAAAAACCAGGGTCAGACAAGATTGAGAGGTGAATCATGAGCCCGCCAGACACGATGCAAGCAAGCACTCTAGTTATAACCCAAATCTGATGTATCGAGGTTCACATATTGCATTCCAAGGTGTCCACCCAATCTGAGAGCTTGCTTGCTTGTCTGTCCGGGCTGCGGTCTTTGATAAAGCACTGCACATACCTACGTCCAACGGCTGGGCTGGATTCGAGGGTTCGCCGGGAGCGATGTGAGCGACTCGGACGACAATGCAGATTTCAGCAAGCAATTAGCGGGGGGTTGATTGGTCAGTATTAACGTCTCGTGGATTCGAAGTTTTGCTATTCTCGGCCACAAAGCAGGGCAAAATTGATTTAGGTTGGTCGTGTGTGTAAAAAAGGAAGCAGATCTGGTCAATGATGGCTTTTTCGGTCGATTGCTAATGACTGGGCTGGAAGCTGGTCCGACCAGACCCAACTAGCCACTACAGCCAGCCCAGACCCTCGCTCGCATGTGGCATGGGAGATTGGCATGAAAGCTGTGACCGCTGTGTGTGGTTGACCTGGGTGACTAAGCAGGGAGACCAACAACTTGGGTGGTCGGACGGGTTTTCCACCCACCAAAAATCCGAAAAGAGACGTGGTCCTACTTCGGCAAGGTACGTCAACCCTGGACTTGACCCTCCATTTTAGCTGCCCCCCATTTGAAAGTGGCTGCATCTATCTTATCCGGTGACATGAGGATATCGACAGCCCACTACAACTCAATTGTTCACTTCCTGAATTTGTGTTCTTTTCCCTGTTGGGAAGTCTCCATATGCACTTGCTGCAGCCTGCCATCTAAGTGCCCATATGCAAGAGAATTGACTTAGGCTTCACATATGCTTTCTCAAGTAGCACAGGTGAAAATCTAGGTTACGGTCCTACCCACTACGTCACTAAACTCTGCTGTTCGGCATGGGCCCCGCGAAGCAAATCGGAGAGAGCTCCACCTCGTCCATTGCGGCCCGTTTATTCCGGAGGGGTGACATTCAGTGCACTCGAGTAAATTGTCTTGCAACTGTCGTATATATCGTCTAAAGATTGTTACATTGGCCAAACTCCCGAAACCCTCTAGAGGGATGAAATCTAGTTCCTTCTCGAATTACTGGGCTCCTGGCAGTAGTGCCACCCATTTGAATCTCTGCTGTTCAACGCAATCTGCATATTGATACTTTGCACATTATTAGCTAGGTTGCATCCGGAGTAGTGACAGAGTACAGCCTGATAACTAGGTAGGTACCTACCTACCCGAATAGATAGCAGAGAAAGCTCTCGTGCCATCAATAGCAAATTATTTACAGCTTACTATGCCGTGTGGATGGAGACCTGAAGCCCACTTCACAATCCATAAACTTGCTATAAGATATCTACAGTAAACTAATCCACACAGTCGGGTATTGTTGAGAGAGTAGATTTTTGGATTGACCCCTCTCTAATATAAACTGTTACGAACTATGTTGATTGTCAAACAAAGGTGTTACCTGGCTAAATAACTTAACATGGCATCAAGTCAGGTCGTCTCCAAACACACATTGGGAAAATACTCAAATACAGACCAGGCTTGCTGGGTTAGGGTTCTCCTCCTGCAGGGGCCTTTATCGATACAGAAATGTACACGGTACTTACTGTATTGCCGCGACGGCAGTAATTGGACCCAGTTTTCCATCATTGGTCAGCACTGTCGACTGATCCCTGCCATCGCGAAAGAGGAGCTTGCCTGCAGCTCGCTGGTACGTGACCTACCGCGAGGCAATGGCCGGCCCCGCACACAGCAAATCGGCGTCTCTAGCAGCTCCCGCCAGACACTAGGCGCTCTTATTTTCCCCCAAGCCCAGGCGTGAGATGCTCAGTTGATCTCCTTGCTGCACCACGACCATCACCACACAACTGATCCCACTTAACTTTTCCTCAAAAAATACATATCAAAGGAACCGGCTTCTTTTATTGCCAATTGTCAATCCAGCTCTGTACTTGCCAGTCATGGTGTCTTGTCGCATGCTGCAACGACGACTCTTCCGCCTTGTTTCCTCGCTCGTGTCGCAATAGAAAACTCGATTCCCATCCTCGTCGCCCACCTTGTCGCCCGACTACTCCTGTCGAATAACGTGTCAATCAGACTCTCTATCCGTCCTTACATACCTGTCGACATTTTATTGGGTTGAATCACATTCTCCAACCTCTACCGACACCATTTTCCACCGCGCCCCCCTGCATCCATTCTTCTCTCGCCTTGGTAGAGCCGCGGCCCCGGCTGCGAGCCATGGGAGAATCAGACACAAGAAGATCCTCTCGAGCACGACCCGGTCAATCACAATCGCAGGCACCTTCTAGTTCTTCAAGTACATCGGGACGCGCCGAACGGTCGTCCAGATCATCGACCAACAAAGTCCCGTCCCCACAACTTACTGCTTCATCAGTTTCGGAACCACCAGACGACGGACTCGCTGTCGCCGAACCACTCGTCCGGTCTCTACGGAGCAACCGCGTGCGGGAAGCTGATAATTCTAGCAGAGAAAAGACTGCCGACGCCGGCGCCTACTCCATGGCCTCCAGCGACAATGAAGTCCAAGAGGACGACGAATCTGTCCGCTGCATTTGCGGGCTTGAAGACTATCCCGGTCCGCCAGTGATCAAGGATGACCACAAACACGCCGCTGCCAAGGAAGCGTTAGATCTTGAACCTTTCCTGGCGGCCGATGTGCCGGATGAAGTCGCAGGCTTTTTCCTTCAGTGTGATGTTTGCAAGGTCTGGCAGCACGGCGGCTGTGTCGGCATCCTGAACGCGGACTCGAGTCCCGATGAATATTTTTGCGAAAAGTGCCGCAAAGACCTACACAAGATCTCCGTTGCAAGCAATGGGTAAGTATTGGTCCCCTCTTCCCTCGAGTTTTCCTCTACGGCCAAAGTGTAGAATGCACTACAGGCCACCCACAGAAAATTACCCTCGCAACTACGAAATTGCCAGACCGGGGATTCGTTGTATTCTGGTGTTGAACACCACCGCTGACATTTTTGGCTTCTCACCAGACAACGATATTCACTCTACCTACCGGTCAATCGCCCATCCCGATCAAATTCTAGACACACAATCAGCAAGGAGAAGGAAAAAGAGCCACCGAAGTCTCCTAAAGGCAGGGAAAGCAAAAGCAGTAGGGCTGCTGCTGCGGCACTTGCTAGTCACAAGCGTCGCTCAACTTTGAATAGTCGCCATGTGTATGACGAGGAAGAAGAACTAAGACGTGCCATTGAGGCAAGCAAAGAAGAGGCTGGCACAGGCGAGCCTTCCGAGGGCAGCACCAAGAGGGTAAAACGAGGTCGCAGTGACAGTGAAGAGTGAGATTAGCGCCTAACCTCTCCACGGGCGAGTTGAGTACTGACTTTGGAATGCTACCAGGAAAACCGAGTTTACTAAACGTCAACGAACCGGCTCTAGATCTCCCACACCTGTCGACGAAAGCGCAATTCAAGATGACTCTGACGATGGTCCATCGAAAACCAGCTCGCAGAAGAGCAAGTCGCGAAATCCTACGGTGCGAAACCAACAGCGGGATCTGCAAAAAGCAGAAAAGGAAGAGCGCGAGAAACAGAAGGCCGAAGCTGCAAACAAGCGCAAGAGTCGTGCAGAGCGAAGGAGAGCTGATGGTGAGTCCGAAGTGGACAGCTTCATGCGCACTAAAGCACATAGTTCTAAGCTGACAGTTTTGCTCAACGTAACAGACTCGGATATCTCTGAAGAAATTCCCTTGGCCGCTCGGACAACGACGGCTCGCTCCACCGCACCTGTTGCTGAGATACCTCCTCCACCGCCTCCACCAATAGCAGCTTCTCCTCAGCCAACACCTGAAGTAAAGACGGATAAAAGCTCCTCGAAATCGAAAAAGTCCGGATCTCGGAAGAAGGGCCGTAACCAGTATACCAAAGATCGTGACCGTTCCCCGGGGCGGTCACAGTCTCGCGACGTCCCGGATCCTGTTGCAGGTACAACAAGTGCGGGTGGCACTGGTCCAGGCCAATCCAGGTCACGAAACGCAAGGACGCAAGCCAAGCAGGAGAAAGACAAAGAAATGTCCTGGTTGGATATGGAGCGGCGCATAGCATATTGGACCGATTTCACCCAACGAGTGGAGCAGGATCTTAACATAGACCGTGAAGCGGCCGAGAAGAGAAAAGAAGAGGAGAAGGAGAGGCAGGCACGACAGAGACAGGAACAGGAAGCAGGTAACACGCATACCGAGCGAGACAAGGCGAATCGTTCAACTTGCGAAAGCACTACAAAGGCTTTGACGGGAAGTTTGGCCCTCAACGGCGCGTCATCTACTGCAGCAGCCAATTCGGGTTCCTTATCGAGAAGCGACGTCAACGGCGCATCACCGGGCGAGGGCCGGACACCAATGATCGCCGTTACGAACGGTGATAGTGGGACGTTTGGGGCCAACCGTCAAGGAGAAAAGAGTGAAGGCCAGATGAACATCCAGGACCGGTTGGATTTCATCAAGGGGCAGATCAAATCATGGCACACCGTATTTGGTGTCGATACGAGGTCATAAACAGTGGCCTCGCAAAAACTGGGCGGATAGGGATTACCAATCTTTGGTCAATCACTTTCTTGGCGTAACCAGGCTGGCCGTCCCTGAAGCTCTCGAGTTTTCCAGTGTTTTCTGGGATGGATAGGCGCTGATTGAGCAAGGAGAATGCAGGGCTCTCTCTCTTTTTTTTTTGGTATACCCGACAATAACGGCGAAAGGCGAAGGTTTTTTATTTTATTTTTTTGTGACATATAGGTGTGACACGGCGTTCGTTGCTTGTTTGGTGGTCTATTTACTTCCCTTTACGAGGGGCTGCCACATGGTTTTGACAGGAACCATATGAATAGCTTGCTTGGCAATTGCAGGCCACGCAAGTGGCATTTTTCTTCTTTAGCTGTATGATACTTGGGTATAAATGGGTTATATTCTTTTTGAGGACTACAGTACTGTACGCAACATATCGTTAATGCCCAAGATGTTGGATGGGATTGCTTTGATCGGATTGGGCTATTAGGTAAATAACCACGTTCCTGGACAATTGGGTAAAATCTCAACACTAAGCATGCTGGCACTGGATTTTGATGTTATCATTCATATATGTTACATGTATAGACAGTAAGTACCCAGTTGATGTTACATATTGTTACAGATGTGGTAACAGACAGCCCCAATTTCACGATATCTGTGGTCTCTGGGGAAAGAAACGTACAAGAAGGACATGATCTCCAAAGATCTTTAACTACCCTTCAGTCCAGCCCTGTACCGCTCCTTACTTGCGATACTCCTCCTCTCCTTCTCAGCCTTCCTAGCCTGATTTAAGCTGGTAGGGGGGTTGAGACTCGCAATCCTGGCCCGCCTGAGGGTCTCGTCGTTGACGTCGTCCAGCACGAGCTTTCCCAGCTCGCCCCTCCGGTACAGGGAAATGACGTACTCGGCGATGGCGTCGATGGCGGGCACTCCGCCGGGCAGCAGTTTGCCAGTCCTGCGGGCGGCAGACTCGAGAAAGACGTTGACGTCGTTGGTCGGCGTGGCGCACAGCCACTCGTAGGCCTTGGTCTGGCCGCGCAGGTTGAGGTGGTACAACAGGTAGTCGGCCAGGGTCACGGGGTTGACGAGCCCGTCGCGCACGCAGTTGACCAGTGCCAGCTTGAGCATGCTCTCCGGGTCCCCGACGTAGGGCACGAAGACACCTGGCGTGTCCATGACGAACACGCCCCGGTCCGGGAGGTCCTCGTCCGCTTCGTTGGAGAGGATCCGCACCGGCGTGCCAAGCTTCCGCGTTATGCCCGGCTGTGCGCCCGTCGATGCCGCCTTGGTGTTGGCCTTGACGCCCCGGTGACGCAGCCGATTGAGTAGTGATGACTTGCCCGCGTTGGGCATGCCTATGACGATGGCGCGCAGGCCAAGCAGGTGCGAAGAGTGCGAGGCGTCCGACTTGGCCAGCGCGCGGATCGCAGACATGAGCGCCCGGTCGCCGGATGCGTTGCTCTCGCCCTTGCCGAGGAAGAGCGCAGATGGTATTTCGCCCCCGTCAGCCTTGCCTCGCCGGCTTCTTTCCCTGCCCCCGTCTACTGCTGGTTCCCTGGCAACGAAGCCACCCGGCGTGTCGACGGAAGAGCTTTCGGCGCCGTGAAACCTGCGCAGGGCATCGACGATGGGGAGGTCCCGAGGCCTGCCGGGACCCAGGTCCCGCTTCGTGTAGACAACGATGCGGGGGATGGCCTGGTGGCCACCCAGCGACTGGAGCTTGTGCTCGAGAATGGGGTTCCAGGACGAGATGGGCACGCGGAAGTCGCGGCACTCAATGATCAGGCCGATGTTGGAGAGCACCTTTGACATGCGGGCCACGGCGGCCTGGTGATGGCCCAAGAAGTAGGAGCGGGTGATGTCCGAAGAGACTTCGAAGCGGGCGCGGGGCACAAACGCCGGGGCCGGGGTCACGGCGTTGGCGGCCGCCGAGGTCGCCTTGGCCAGTGACGACGCGGCCGCGTTTTTGATGGAGGACATGGCTGGTCGGACGGGTTTGGCCCCGTAGGCCGTTATGTTGTGTTTTCAGTCCGGTCTGGGTGGTTTATGGTTTGTTTCATCGGGTTGATGCCATTTCAAATTTTGGGCTTTACGAATCTTAGCCCGAGTCTAGCTGCCCGGGCTGCAGACTCTTTATCGCCTCCTGTTCTTGGAGTCACTTTTGATACCCTGCCAAATCAAATTTGGGATTTGACCTTCTGCACGGCTCACGACAGCAACTTTTGCATGTAGCTCTCGCCTGTCTCTGTTGCGGTGATCACTCTCACACAGTCTGATACTCGCCAAAAAGGTGTGGTGTGGACTAAGGGTTCACGTGGTCTGAACTTCAATCAGTATAGTACAGCACGGCAGTAGCACGCTTGGAATATGCTCTACTCTTCTCCAGCTGGCTGTGATTTTCTCTGCTGCAAATTTGCAATGGAGCCTGCCTGTCGACATCAGTGGCCCGTGCTTCAGACCAGGGCCCTTGTTCAGTAATCGAACTACAGCCGGATTCGGAATGACCGAACACTCCACAACATGCATAACGGTAATTATTCGCTGCATTTATTCTGTATTCGAGCCTAGGTACATAGCGACTTTAATGGGCAAACTTTAATTACTTGGTGTTCTTTCGCACCTCCGTATCATATGAGCATTTCAATATTTGTTTCTCATCAATTCCAAGATGATGCAGATTGGCTGAGTGAGAGATGGCCATGGAGGCAGGCATCAATATGGTAGCAGTGAACTGACATGACATCACCGTCGCACGTTTATCCTGTTGCGTCAAAATACGGTACGGATGGTATCCAATACTACACTACTATGTACACACTACATACAGTATGCACTGACTTTGTGGGGACACGTCAACAAAACGAGCAACCAACACCAAGACGTCAAATAAAGGGAGAAATCATCGAGAACAGTAATGAAACAGCGCCGATAGTCTTGCTAAGCTTTTAGTATTCGACGGCTCTGCAAGCATATGTCAGTTAAATTCTGCACAGATTGTTGACGATTATCGTCCATTACTTGATAGTGTCTGCCTGCTACTGCACAAAATGATGCGGTTGTTCGTCGGATGATGCGCGGGATTGGCGGGACTCATCTTTTGACAGAGTGGGTCTGATGGATCACTGCCGTAGATTTACTACGTGCTGGTATCCGCTAATCCGGTTACTGCTTAGCGCGGCGCAGTTCAATCACCAAACAAGGTGACCTCCAGCTCCCAGGCAAATGACTTCCCTCTTTTCTTGCTGTAAAGCGTTCGTCATCAATTTTTTGTTTCTGGCGAGCTGTTTCTTATATTTTTTCTCTCCCACTCCCTCCAGCCCTAGCGCTGGTATTCTCCATTTCCCGACGACCCCTAAAGTCCAACCCTGAAGATCGCCGGAATTGCCGAATCGTGCACGCGCCCGACATGTTTCGCCTCGACCGTCGCCAGTTTTGACCTTTGACAGGCAGCAGCAGCAGAAGACGGTGCGCATAGCTCGCCCACGAATCATACCAACTACCATCGCACTGCATTTCGAAATCGCACACGCACCTACCTTACCTACCTTCATGCTACGGTCTGCCTCAATGCACAACTAAACATTTGCCCGCTAAACTAGTGGCGCCTTTCGTACAGTCCGCCGTTAAACAATGTCGCTTTTTGGCTCCAAGCGGCGGCGCCCTCCCAACTCGGTATGTCGTCATTGTCTTGGTCCCTAGCGCTATCCTACCCATCGTCGTGTCTTAATGTCGATCTGTTTGAGCCGGTTGCCGGTCGACGACTACTGCTTGTGAACCTTTCTGCTGTTCATTAGTGACTTTCCACTGCCCCATCTAAAACCCGTCAATCTCCATGCCTATTTCTTTCCGTGCATCGCCGGTTCATTGCAGCGGCAGCAACAGCGCGCCTCGAGGCACCTTTCGCTAACAATTAACCATGATGCGCATGCAGCAGCAACCATTGACATCCAGCACAGCGCATTCAGATGCCGCGACCGCTGCATTGTCGGCATTCTCATCTCTTCACCAGCGCCAGTCCTCACCGTCGCTGTCCGAAGCCGCTGCAGCTGCCGCCCTGAAAGCTCGACCGCACACCCCGACCGATGTCTCCAGCGTGGTTCCCCGGCGACGAAGTCGTCGCGCCGGGTCGGCAAACTCGTCTCACGGTACGGCGAGTCCACATCCATCGCTGCGTCGCTCTTTGAGCTCGGGTTCTATGGGCGAGCGCACCTTTAGATCTCCCAGCCCTCATGGCCGTCAGCCACAGGGCTCTCCGGGAACAAATGGCAACGGAGTGGCGCACGTGGCCGACTACGATAGCGCCCCTCCGGTACCCTCGATCCCTGAAAGCGTCCAAGCGCTCCCACCATCTAGAGACCAGAAGCAACATCAGAGATCTGGGAGTGGGCGCGCTTCTGCCCCGCCTGTCCGCGTCGCGTCACAGAAACTAAAAGAGGGGGGCCAGGGAACTTGGTTCGGAGGCCCTGCTGTCGGAGACCTCGACAACATACGGACTTCAGATTCGGTCGTGTCATCCAACCCGACCCCTCACTTGCAAGATCCCATCACGAGACCAGAAAGTCGAGCATCAGTAAACTTCTCCTATCCGGCACGCCAACGTGTTGGATCACCCCCGGCCACACCTTTAGCCGAGGAAACGCCTATGGCATTTCAGCAGCGGCAGCGTACAATTGCTTCAGATACCGATTACGATGGCCCTGTTCGAACAAGGAGTAAACGCACCTCCGCTACCATATCTCCGCCTCCAAGGCAGTCCACCCCAAGGCAGCGCCCCTCGTCAATGCCGGATGCCCAAGAACTTGTATACGACCCCAACTCGCGTCGGATGGTATCCAGGGCAGAACTTCAGGCACTCGAGCAGATACTAAACGGCGTAGAGCCCAGGCAGGCGCCAAAACAGAAAAGACCGACGAGGGCAGGGAGTCATCTGGCGAAGGGAACATTAGGGAGAACCCAGGGATCCGCGGTACCCGCCACAAGGGTGGCAACGGCTGCTGCAAGTTACTCAAGTGCATCTAGATCTTCGGCCGCGGATCAGACTGCTACTCGGTTGTCAAACCCAACTCACGCCCCTGCTCCGATACCACAGACATCGACAGGTCAGCTTGAGGAAATCGAGAATGTCAGGGATGGAACAGCGGAAGCCAAGCCGCGCTCAAGACACTACGTCCAACATGGTCAAGACCATGCTACCAAACCAGCAGAACCTAGACCGGAAGTTCAAACCAACAAAAAGCCGAGTTCGCCTCCTCCAGATTTGGAGCCCCAATCACAGGAACGCATGCGGAGTCCTTCAGCAGCCCAGCGTGCTGTCCAAGCAGAGGCCCCGAAGCAGGCCCAGCCGGAGCCTTCGCGTGCTACTTCAAATGTTCTTGACTCTGTCACCTCGAGACAGCACGTCTATACACGACCTGAACGGGCAGCCCCTGTGTCAGCAGTCGACGAGCCTCAACACACATCCAAAACGTCCCCAACGCCACGAGAACCATCTGCAGAAAGGGCGAATGGTGGTCAGACAGGTGAGGATAAGTTCGTTGCAAGGGATTCAGACACTGCATATGCCGAGAACTTGAGGAGTCTCTCCACAAGCCCGGTGCGGGTTGCCCACTTTGGGCCGGTTCAGAGAAATCTCTCAGTCAGGCATTCACCACCTCCCCGCTCAATCAGCCCCAGGAAATCTGCTTTGAAGCAGTACAGCTCCCCCAGGAACGGCTCCCCAAGAGGTGCGTCTTCGGCCGATGATGCATCCGAGGCTGGCGCTGCAAACATGCCGAGCGATTCTTTAGTCCAAAGAAAGAAGTCTGCTAGGGTCAGCTTCGATGATCGGGACTTGGTTCTGGATGATAGCGAGTCATCAGATGCAGCAACTCCGCAAGCTGAATTGCCCAAGGAAACCAAGACAAGCCCGGCAAACAACCGACGGAAGTGGTTTAGCAATATTGGCAGGAGCAAGAAGAAGGATGATGCAAGCATTGACGATGACGAGGTCATGAAGCCTCGGCCGGCGCTCCCGTCGTTCGGTAGCGTAAGGGCCGAAAAGAAGAAGCACGTCGAAGAGGTCGAAAGACCGCTGGTCACGCCGTCCGAGTCTGCTTACTCCCCATCCTTACCTGACTCGCCGTCTATGCAATCACTTTCAAGCCCTGTAAACGATCAGCGTGGCGATATGGCACTGGGCCAGTCTACAGACCGCGCTATCGCATCAGTCATTGCCTCGGATTACGCATCGAGGTTTCCAGCCAACACGTCAAGATACAGGGAGCCTCTCCCACCTGTGGTGACCTCTAGAGAGGGCGGATATCTTTCCATGTCTAGTGATAGCAGTTCTGAGAGTGACCTGGACTCACTCAGAGATACCCCTACGCTATCGACGCAACACAGCAATGCTACTTCGGTGCCCGATGTCGAGTCGGAGCTCATGCCAACCAAGCTGGCCACCGTGCCGGAGGCTTCTGGCGACATGTCTAGCTCTCCCTCGATTCACGTACAGAACGCGTCGCAGCCAAGTGCGGGCACCAGAGTTAAATCTAACAACTCAAGCCCGATTCCATCCATCTCCGTCACAGAAGCAAGCCCGAACCCCGCTCAAGAGCAACGAATCGCCGAAGAAAAGTTCGACCTGCCAGGTGGATTCCCAGATGAGGACTCTGACGACACAGTTCAGGGACAGGCTGAGCCTGCGACAGGCGATAGAATCAAGGGCAAGGTCAGCGAGCCGATCACAAGACAGACAATAACGGAGCCTGTGGTTCAGACTTTGGACTCGGCCAAAACCGATCATACACCAGCGACGGTCGCAGCCACGACCACGGCCGTCCAGGATGACTCTGACAGCGAGGGGACAAGCATTTACAGCGACGCATACGAGGACCTGTCTGACATTGACGAGACTGGCTTTCAGTCGCTTGATGCTGTAGTAGAGGGCCCAGTGACAGTTGGGGTAGGCAAAAGTTCTAATCCATCCAAAGAGGTTTCTTCAAAGCCATCTGTCGAAAAGAGCGACGTACCCGAAGAGGGCAACGCATCAGGACCTGCCATTTCTCCTCCCGTGGATGACTGGGAAGCTGCCAAGGCCTACTGGAGGAGCCTCACGGCTGATAAAAGAGCGCAGCTGGAGAGAGAGGCCAATGAAGAGGCCGGTGCCGATGCCGATCTGGAGCAGGAGGCCCGAGATGAGCAGAGGAAGCCACGGCGCAAAAAGTCTGTAGAGAAGAGGCAGGCTGAAAAGCAGGCAATATTGGAGGCACAGAGGGATCCCGAGAGAACATATATGATCAAGCCTGGGACCAAAGCTCCGGATGAGATTGCCCTTCCGAGCAACTCAGTCTTGAGAAAGAGTATGCGTCAGAAAGCCCTAGAGGAGGCGGCCCCAGCTTCTACGGCTATGAACGGTCGGCTCAGAAAGTCGATGCGTACCACTGCTCAGCAACCAGAGCCTGCTGTGCAAGCCCCCGTTCAGAAGACAAAGCTATCGCGTGCTCCCGCTCCATCGCCTTTGACAACGACCCAGGCCGCTGCTGGAGCGGCGCACCGAGCCCACCAGCCAGCGAGCCCAACTGCCGCATCCCCTCCGCACCGTAGCGGAACTATGACGAGTTTCTTCCCGCCAGTGCTCAAGCGACGTGGCTCAACTTCGAGCGAGAGCAGTTTCAGACGAAGCACAACGAGGAAAGCCACGAACGGGTCTTCGAATGGCGAGCCTGGCGGCTTCTCTCTTCGAAGGACAATGCGTGGATCATCGGCAGCAGAGCAAACAGAGAGCCCCTCCACCAACCAACGTTTCTCAATGAGAAGCTTCTCCCCTCCAGGTGACTCGACGCGTGGCTCAAACAAAGCCCCTCCGCCGCCTATCAGTATGAACGGCTCACGGATGAGGTCATCGCTGCGTGACGGCGGCAGCAAGTCGAAACTAGGTGGCAATTCTGGGGGTGGAAGCAGCATCAATCTTTCGTCATTTGGGCTCAAATCAAAGACAAAGAATAGGGGTTCTGGGTCAAGGTTTGGTGACTCGAGCGACGATGACGATGCTGGAGGTGGGGGTTTCCGTAGCCGGTTTGAGGATTCGAGCGATGATGAGATCGCTGATGTGGCGCCGAAACCCCTGACAGGGCTGGGTGCCAAAACCATGCGCACTGGCAAACCTAACGTTGCTGCTTCCCGCGCATCGGTTCGACCTAAACCAGTGCAGGAAGAATCGCCGGATCTACCAGACAGCAGTGATGATGAGTTGACAGGTCGTGGGGCTGAAACCACGGTCTCCCGGGCTGGTTCGACTGCTGTCGCCCGTCCCACGCGACAGGCGTCCACCCTCGGGGGGTCGCAGCTTCGACGTTCAGGATCAGGCCGCGGCTCTCTTGGTAGTGCGCCGGCCCTTGGCACTTCGCTCATGAGGAATGGGAGCGGAAGCGGCGGTGGCAGCGGAAACGGAACTCCATTGAACTCGCCGCCACGCAGCCCGACGAGCCGACGGGGCAGCTTTATGGCCGCTGTGCTCGGCCGCAGGAAAAATTCTGCGCCGTCGTCGCCGATTCAGAAAGGGGAGCTGATGGACAGTGCGGCCCGGCGGGATACGGCACTGGAAAGGAGCCCGGCACAGTTGGCCGCAATGCGCGGTAGTTCGGGCCCAAAGCTGCAAAGGCGGACAACAGCGCCCATGGAACGCGAGGCCGATGAGTGGCCACTAGCTACCCCCAGTCCAAACGAGGATCAACAGAGTGGGCCCCGAAAGCTTGAGCGGCCGTCGTCCGCAGGAAACCTCCTGACCGGTACGCGTAGGCCAGGGATACTCAAGAACTCGCGGCGCAGTATGTCGAATGGGGACACGGTTGTCGGTTCTGTCGCTGGTGGCGACGGCGGGGTTGTTGTTGTACATGGCGATAACACGGACGAGGTCGTTCCAGCTGTCGGAGGCGAGAAAATCCCACTCAAAACCAAGAAGAAGAAGTTTGGAACGCTGAGGAGGATGTTCCGTCTGGACGATTAGGGTCGTCGGCAGGAACATGAGATGTGTGGGGAGTGGGTTGATGTTGAAGCGGACCTAAGCGGTGGTGTGGATAATTCTCATGGGCATATGCCGTCGCTGGCGTGCGTCATGGCGGTCTTCCGGAAGCGCGAGCGGAGGGGCCTTTGTAATACGAATTGATGGGGGGAGCACGCAAAGACAGGTCGGGGTTGCGGAACGGAGAAAATTTCTTGGTATAATCATGATGACGGATGGGACCTTGTTGTCCCGTGTCTTTTGCTTTGTTTTCCTTTGTGTTTGTCTCTTTGGGATAGCTCACCATCCAGACGATGGACCTCTAGACGTTGTGTTTTCTCTTTTGTATACTCGATGAAAAGAGCGGAAAGATGGGTTTGGGAACTGGGCGCTTGGAGCGTGGTCGTTGGGTATCGGCATTGAACAAGCTTACACTAACTTAACTACCTACCTTATTTATATTAATCGCAATACCCGGCTTTCTTCTCTTGAACTTGCAAAGATAGCTAGAATTGAGCTAGTGATTTCAGGAGATGGACTTGGATAAGAGATGAAATGTGGTTGGGTTCTGTTTTACAGTTTATTACTGGATTGTGCTGGAATGCTGGGGGTTACGTTGCATGGAGGCTTTTTGCAGGCACCTTGTTGGAGGTGAAAGTTTATTGAATCAAAGGGTGTGTGGTGGCGCTCCGCGTGTGCCACGTAGTGAATCGACAGGTGCTGCCGAGATGTCATTTCATCACAAAGTTTCCTGAGAACCAGCCAAACTGACAAGGATATTTTCCAAAACCAGTCACCGCGTCCCTCGGCGTACGAAACGGCATTGTCGGTGGTTGCTCATCGAAGCTTTCGGCAAGTCCCCCGGATGGCTTGGACAAAGGGGTTGTATGGGTTCTGACGGGGGCGATCAACGGCGATCTCCCGATCAGTCGGTACAAGGGATCTCTCTCTGACTTATTCAAAATTACAACAGAAAGACGAGGTATCCGAGGCTAAATATGCTGGAATGCAAGACCGTGATGTGTTTTGAACTACAAAGTAGCAGTGCGCTTCTGTCACAGCAAAGGACCTTCTTGCACGGCAGGGAAATGTTCCATGATTCGATTTCCTATCCTGCCTGCAACGTCTCCGTCGGCCGTGAGGACTTGAAATTGCAGGTCGGTACTTAATATAATTGAGTTTAACGAGCGAACGAGCGTTTGCGGGGCAAACTGGACCTGCGAGTCGGAAACTATGCAGCCGTGGGCCGGTTCGATGCGGCAAAAGAGGTTGCAATTCTGCAAAGTCAAACATTGGCCACATTAGGGGCCAGCATAGCAACTAGATTAGACTGCCTGATTCGTGACGGAATCAAAACAGAGTTGCAGATCAGCACACCCACGGTGACATTTACCGGTGAAAAAAGGATGCGGGTCAATGGACACAAAATCTCATCACCGGGGGTTCCCAGGTGTCCTGGCAGAATTTAGCATATATACTTTCGTTCCCTTCCTGCTGCCCTTTTCCACTGATCGTCCTAACCCAAGCCAGATGCCATCCTCGCATCCGAGGCACACTCGTTCGTTTCCATCTTGCAAGTGACCCTTGCTTCATAGACACCCACTCCAAAGGACAAAAGAAAAGACAAAAAAGAAAAATGGCCAAGTTTTCAGCCCTCTGCTCGCTCGCCCTCCTCGGCCTGGCCACGGCCCAAAAGCCAGTCGGGACCGAGACGCACGAGAAGCTCACGACCTTTCGCTGCACGGTGGCGGGCGGGTGCGTGGAAAAGACAAACTACATCGTCCTGGACTCCATCACGGGCCACCGCATCTACCAGCCGGCGGCCGAGACGCTGGACTGCGGGGCGCGGGGCGCGGCGCCAAACGTCACGGCGTGTCCCACCAAGGAGGCGTGCGCGGAGAACTGCGCCATGGAGGGCCGCACGGACTACGGCTCCCAGGGCGTCAGCACCGACGGCGCCAGCCTGCGGCTGCAGATCCTGCACGACGGCAAAAAGGTCGCCCCGCGCGTGTACCTGCTCGACGAGACGGAGGCCAAGTACGAGATGCTCAGGCTGACGGGCAACGAGTTCGCCTTTGAAGTCACCATGGATAAGCTGCCTTGCGGTATGAACAGTGCGCTGTACCTGTCGGAGATGGAGGAGGATGGTGGCAAGAGCGAGCTGAATCCCGGTGGTGCCCCTTGGGGGACTGGTTATTGCGATGCGCAGTGTTACGTCACCCCGTTCATTAACGGAGAGGTACGCGATGGCCCTACACTTGAACATGCTGGTTGGATTGAGGCCTTTGACTAATCATGCCCTTGGGATATCTAGGGAAACATCAAGGGCAACGGTGCCTGCTGCGCTGAGATGGACATTTGGGAGGCCAACAGCCGCGCCACCCACATTGCTCCTCACCCCTGCAGCAAGCCTGGCCTCTACTTGTGTGAGGGCGACGAGTGCGGATCCACGGGAGTGTGCGACAAGAGCGGGTAAGTCGGAGCTTGGCTCCTCCTGCCTCTGCTGGCTTATAACCATGCTGACGCCTCTGCAAAAAAACACACAGCTGTGCATGGAACCCCAACCGCATCGCGCAGCCACACTACTACGGCAACAACGACACCTTCAAGGTCGACACCCTCAAGCCCATGACGGTGGTGACGCAGTTCCCGACCGACGCATCGGGCAAGCTCGCCGCGATCCGCCGCCTGTACGTGCAGGGCGGCGTGGTCATCAAGGCCGAGACGGTGCACAAGGCGGGCCTGCCCGAGGTGGACGCGCTGACCGACCCCTTTTGCGAGGCGTTTGGCAGCCAGCGCTACATGGCCCTGGGCGCCACCGGGGGCATGGGCGACGCTCTGGCCCGCGGCATGGTGCTGGTCATGAGCATCTGGTGGGACGAGACCGGCGGCAACATGCAGTGGCTGGACGGCATCGCCAGCGGATCGGGGCCGTGCAACGCCACCGAGGGCGCGCCGGCCAACATTCCCCTCGTCGAGCCGAACCCCGAGGTCACTTTTAGCAATCTCAAGTGGGGGGAGATTGGGTCGACTTTCCAGGGCGGTGCTAGGCGGCTGTGAGGATGAGCATGTGCTTTTGGCAAGGACAGGAGGGGTGGATTGGAGCCGCGGCAGAGTTGTCATCAGGTTCGTATGGTCATTAACACATGTCTGTACAATGTCTAATTTCTTGAGCCTGCCCATTGATTGTTGTCCCATGCCTCGAACGCGTGTCGCAAGCCCTTCAAACTCCGAGACCACGGGAAGAAAAGGCTCTCTTTATTCAGGAAAGCAGTCTGATTGGTAGCGCCGCTGTTGGCATGACAGATACTCACCTTTCGCCTCGACAAGATGCGCGGTCGCTGAATCGCAGCCGTCTACGGCCCTGACGTGGATCCGGCTGCCACTTGTCCAAGGGCCTGAGGCATTCATCCTGAGCCCATTTCACATGAACCCATTCGATGGGAACCGAACGCAGGACCAGTTTGCGCTGTTGAGACTGGGGCCGGAGAGACACAGACACGAGCCTTTGTTGAGGCAGATCGTTGGAGACAAGCCAGCCAAGCCAGCATTCGTCTTGGAATTTGCGAAGCAGCGAAGCCAGCCTCCGTCAAACCCACCGGGGTAATCGTACTCCCGCCCTGCCCCTGCCAGCCCTTGGTGCGGACCCACTTGGCCAAACGAGACCCACTATCAACATCTCCATGCACAACCAGGCAAAACCATGAAAATAGCCTCATATTGTCACCACGCCGTCTCGTCTTCAACAACAACTCAATATCTCATCCGGTTCGGTGGTGTAGTTGGTCATCACAACAGTCTAACAAACTGTACAATACACTGTACAATGTTCCACTGTAGGTCCTCGGTTCGAGCCCGGGCCGAATCAGGAGTTGATCCTCGGAGGAGGATCGGAGTTGTTTTTGACTTTTTGCCGGTTGCGTTAGATCCGACTGAACAGTGAAGGGACGGACAGCTAGGCGGTCTGGGGGTCGGCGGTTGTGGCCGGAGTACTATCCATGGCTCACTCACATTTGGCTGAATATGACTTGTAAGTGCCCAGACCCCGCCTCATATTTTTATTGATCTTTTCAGCTGTAGCAACACAGCACTCCAGGAGTGCAAGGGCAAGCAAGTGCTTGGGATTGGAAATGTCTTCGACAACGCCAAGCCCAAAGCCTGCATCCGTTATCAGTGACCCTTAGCCCACTTACACGGGAGCATTATCACCAAGCCTTCCTTGGTCAGTCTGGGCGACATTACTGCTCAAAACAACAATCCAGTCCCGAAAGCAGTTTCGAAATTTGTACGCACCCATACGAGTATGGATGAGTCAGCTGGACGGTTGGCTAAGGCGCTCTTCACTAGCTCGGCAGATCTCCGATACCCATCTGGCGCTAAGCTGTATTGGGACATGCACAACCCCCGAGAGGGGCCGATACGCTTTGGCAACATTGCACAAGTCTGGAAACGGTTTGACGCTGGGCCGAAAACTCGAACGTCTAGTGCCAGATACTTGGAGTTCCACGTCGGCGTGCGTAGCGATGCTTGGAGCGATATTTTCTTGGAGATGATGCCGACTGGGGATTGACGCAGACCCTACGACTAAAGTCACCGCGTCTCTGCTGTGGATCGCTGTCAAGCTCCTCGTTGTAGTTTTGATAGTGGACCTCTGATGTAACAACTTGTGACCTGTGAGCACCTACATGTTATCTACCTTGCGAGGCACTCGTGGCTCAAAAGTGGATGGACTATGGGTCTGGAAAAGTTAAAGAAGCGGAGAGTGAGAAAGAAAATATTCTCAGACATCATGTTGATGAAGAAAGACGCTGATTTTATAATCTCAGAGAACAAGATTGAGTGATTGCAAACAGGAAGTTGGCATTTGTCACTTTCTTGGTTGAATGAGATTTATGAAAGTCGTCAATTATCCCAACCCAACTCACCTCAGCATCCTCTCCGACTGAAATATGCCGTCCGTAGGCTTCCAAATGGGTAAAACTATCTTGCTTCACTGTAAAGACAAACGTGGGCACACGCCATTCAGAGCTATACGCTCACTGGTCTTGGCAGACTAATACTTCAACTTTAGGCAAGCGCTGTTGGTCAAAGGCTCGTTTTAATGCTGTTCAAATTGAAAGTCGACAAATGCCTCGTAGCACCAAAGCCCGAAAATCCTAAACATCTACCAAAAGCCAGACAGTTTGCAAATGAAATCAAAGAGCAAAAGAAAAGTCTGAAACAAGGCTACCCAATCCAGTTGCAACGCCTCCAACCATCATGTCCAAAGTGGTGCCTGCCATCCCCGAGTATAAACCTGCTATCCCGCGCATCATGTGCCGTCTCCGACCTCAAATATAGGCCCGGCAGAACAGGTGCCAACTCCAAAATTTGACGCCCGCAAAGAAGGGTAGAGAAAAAAAGACAAAAAAAAAGAAATTCGCCTGGAACCTCGTTTATTTGATAGCGGACAATTGCTGGAACTTAGCCCAATATGCACTCGCCATTCTGGATCTGGCACGTGGTGCCCATGAAAAAGCACGAAACCTTTCCTTTGCCCTGGATTTATCATCAGTGGTTAGTCTTTCTTCTTTTTGCGTGCCATCAATGTAAGAAAGGGGGGGGGGGGGAATTCAGGCCCAACCGTGCATGGATTCTCCTGCGGCGGCACGCCTGCACGCGCGAGTAGATGCGCCTCGTTGACGGTCTGCAGCGCATCACCGTTGGGAGAAGGAACCGGAGTAGCTACGGCGCCGGTAGCAAGGAAGGCAAGGATGGAGATTGTGGAGAAGTGCATTTTTCCGATTTGACCCTGCAAACGTGAAAATGAAGGTGTCGTAAAAATATAGGGGCAGAAGGAAAAAAAGAAGAGAAAAAAGAAAAGTTGAAGAAAATGCCAAATTCTAAAGTTAAAAATGCTTATGGACGAAATAAGAAGAATATTGGCCAATTTCTGGGAGAGGAATGAACGCCTTTATACCGTTTTTCACCTCGTATCCTTAATGCGGCGCAGAAGACTCGCTAACCAAGTTCAGTTCTATTTTGGACTCACCTTCAGACCTGAAGATCCCCAAGGATGACTAAAACACAAATCATCACGCAATGGAAAGATGATCAATAATTGATGTTTAGTAGTGTTGCTGCTAAAACTGGTGAAATACGAACCTAGAGGGGCAATTCGTCTCATGTTTCTTATGAGGGGGGCAGTCACGTTGTCATCCGGGATCATGTCAAATAAAACCTGCTTCTAGAACTAGTCCACTTGCTAAATATGGCAATCGAGAATCACCAGCATGCGGTATTGCCGGGAATTTAAGCTATAGGCTATTAAATAGCATGCCAGCGCGCCGTAGGCAAGGAAGTTGCACAGGCAAACCCCTGACAAGGTTTTGCTCGAGCCCACAGCCACCAACAGAGCATACGGAAGACTCGCTGACTGGGCCAATGGTGAGCATACTGTAGATCAAATTTCATGCAACAAAAAGTATTCCCCGCCGCCTGTCAAATTGACGATCCCCCAGGACACAAAGCGTCACAGACTTCTGCCCGAGAGAGGATCATACCAGCCATTCGGAGATGATGTACCGGTGAAGAGAAATGCCAAGCTTTTAAAATCAAGACTTGGCTCTCTGGACGATATGACTTTGAAGCGTCGCGATTGAGAAGATCATTCCATTCTTCCCTGTTGGCTCGAATTTACGTTCAAGTCAAAGCTTGTGCCCGCAAAAAGATGTTTGTGCCAAGTCGCTTTTACTTGATATCTACCATGTACATCTGATCTGTACCAGCCGGATCTGCGGGCCTGGACGCGGGTAGGGCTCCAACAAGATTAACTCTAAAGACCTGTCATCTGGTCACTGAAACTAGTAAATTTGTGGCGTCTTCAATAATAGTAGTCCGTTTTGTGGAGAACAAATGCAGGCAGGAATATAGTATAGGCTGTCGACCATTTTTAGCCATAATAAGCCGCGGGATTCCATTATGTAGCACAATTGGGTTAATCGCCCCGTTGGTGGCGACATCAAACATCCATGTAAAGGTGCTTTGACAGGCGATCTAGGGCGCAACAAAGATGGAAACATGATGTTTATAATACGCCACTGATTACTCTATAAGATCGCTAGTATATGTTGTCCAAGCGAACATACTATAGTAGAGCCGGATTCCCAGCAAACTGCTCTGTCACTACCCGATAAAAGGTGAGGCTGATGCGAAACAAACCAAACAAAGCTCGCACTATTTTATTGAATCATATGAAATTCCCGCCGTCGATTCCCATCATCGTCTTCACCGTCTTCACCGTCTCCCCCTGTCGCAACTCTACGACCAGAATTCTCCAAAACCGGTCCGTTTTTTTCAAGTCCCGCCTTGTCGATTCTACGAGATAGTTGATAACTCGCTCTGGTAATTCACAGCGAGACCTCTGCTTCTGCGAATCACCAGACAGACTGCCTTCCCTCTGCTAGCATGACACATTCTCGTCCAGCCACGTCGTTCAAGGGACTGAAACGGGGCCATGACATGTGTCGTCTGGCCTCGGCGTGAGACTTTGACTCGTGGGTGACTGCGCATGGTAAACGATGGGGGACGACTTGGGATACTTTTTCCAGGTGTCAACAAGTGTCGTGGGAGCGGTGTCGGGCTACAGCAGATCTGACACTGGTGGAAGCGCCGTCAGTTGGCCGCGGTCGAGGTCATGCCGCTGAGGGCAAGTAGCGCGACCCGGATCCTGAGCTGCATTTTGTTTCGCTGAATTTTGGGGTGTTTGTATCTGTCACGGCCAAGGCTCTACTAGGTGTCGTACTGTTTGATGCAACGATGGATGCTGTGGATTGTATGTTCCGGTTCGCTGCATTGAGGAGATGAGTGGCATCTTTATATGCTTGGCAGCTACAGCTACTGCTCCTGAAGTATGCTGTCAAAAGCACGATCAGAGGACTGGACGGGGCCATAGACCATTTGCCAAGCACACACAGCTGTCGCAGAATCTTGTTACTTGTATAGTCTCTCTTACTACCCCAAGGCCTACGGAGCGGGAGTAGTGTGATGATGAATGTCGTTAAAAATCACGGGCATGCCTCAACACCATGTTCCCATCTACAGCCTAACAGTTTCTTTTTGGTTCACCAATGGAATGCCGAAAAGGTTCAATCTAAACATAAAGATCAACCAAACTTCACGCTCGTAGGGCTCTTGTCCGTCGTGGACCATGCTATTGTTCAGCTCAGCTGAATCAAACCCTCTTTTTGATTGTTTTACTATGTATTCTTTTCCGTACAAGAACCCGTTCAAACAACCTCTTACAAATCGGGCAGATCAATCCCCAACACCCCTCCACCTTGTCACTCTTGCGCAATGGTCCAGGAGGCTTGATCCGAGGAGAAAAGGACCCGGAGGGATCGGTGAGGAGGGAGGGCCGAGGTTTCGAAATTCTCGGTCACTTTAACGCTTGCCGCCGCGGCTACCGGGCCCGCCCTGTTTTGTTTTCAAAGAGGATATCTTGTCAACAACAAAAAGAAAAAAAAACTGGTTGCCCGAGACGGATAATAAAAAAGAGGGACGACAAAAAAACGTACCAGGTTGTTGCCGCAGAAACCGCCAACGCAGCCGGGCGAGCTGGGGTCTCCGCTAGGGGGCGAGGGGGCGGCGAAACCGACGGCGAAGAGGGCGCTGAGGGCCATTGCAATGGTTGAGAAACGCATTTTGGATGTCGGGTTTTGCTTTCTTGATTGTTGACAAGGAAAATGGATAGAGTAAATATGGGAGTTAATAACTGGAGAATAATAAGATGTAGATGTGTTGTATTATAGAAGTGAATGATCATTCAAACCAAATGCAATAAGTTTTTCGTCGGCCCATGGCCAAATATTTATACCGTCTCGGGCAGATGAGATTCTGAATCGAACAAAAGCTTGGGGAGCGAAACGACCCTGCCTTCCGCTTGTCCACGTTTCAAGTATCAGTACACCGACCGATCCCCAGACGGTGACGCAACACCATCTGTCCCGGGGCGAATCAAGCAGCCCGCTAATCGATACGGCTTTGAGAAGACGGGGGACTTTTTTGCACATCGTCCTGCCAGGCTACCAGGCCTAGGCGATCTTTGGTCGCAGCACTCAGAGGCAAACAGAGGCTCTCTGTCGAACAGTGAGTTTGAAAACCCCTGAATGACAAAGTTTACCACCCCGGCCCGCCCCGCGCTTCAGGTTTGGAACCTGACTCCCCGCCCACGCACGACGACACGCTGAACCCGGTACTCGGCGCCCGATTGTCCCCAAAAAGCCCAATGCCCGCGTCTATCGCCCGTCAATTTTTCTATCAATCTGAAACAAGGGCTGCGGGTGAATCCCTCTGGCAAACTCTGCCCAGGACCATGCGGGAATCCTCGTGGTCCAAAACAGGCATTTGCGCCGTATTCCTTGGTAGCAAAAACAAAACTGGGCCTTTGACCAACCCTTGACCGGGGGAGCAGTTTACTGATTCTCATCTTTGTCTAGCACTTGTATGTTATGGGTGTAGTCTTGACTCTAGTCACTTATTTGGGATGTCGATCTCTTTACGATTCAGCTGTGATTCGGATAACCTTTCAAGACGGCTGGATACTAGTGATCGAACAAGAGGCCTGATTATGTATGACCATGGCATTCGACAAAAAAAGCACAAGATCCAAGTTCAGGTTCTTTTTCTCCTGTTTTTGAACAAGCATCGCAATAAATTGACTTGGTGCCACGTCATGACCCCCAAGAAGCCTTGAGAGGACGCATCTGTGAAGTCACCTCTCAGAAGGATTAACCTCGAGTCTTTCATTATCTGTGCAGAGGCTTGCCTGTATTGAACAACGTACGAATCTCACTCCCAGCACATACCTCAGATGTTCATTGTAAACTCTCATATGATTGACTGCCTCACTATCTATTATGCAGGGATACTGTATTAAAAATGCGGCATAAAACGCCTTCAACATCCGCAGGCTAGCCTCAATCCTGTAGCCTCAAGTGGCCTCTCCAGCCCGGCCTTTTAATACTTGCCACGGACCTCAAACACGGGCGTCCTGAGAACATCCCAGTTGTCGGCCGCCCTGGGGTTGCCAAAGGGCTTGAGCACGGCGACGCGCATCATGTAGCGGCCCTCTGCGATCTGCGACCCGTTGCCGAGCTTGCCGAGCCACCAGGACTGGTACACGGACGGCAGCTGGGTGCGGGCGACGTCCAGGATGGGGAACGGCGAGGCCTGGTCCGGGTCGTCGAGGGAGGGGTCGAAGAACGCGCCCGCGCTGGACTTGACGTGCTGCGTGGCCGTGCCCACGTAGCCGTTCTCGCCAACCACTGGGGGGTATACCCAGTTGCGCTCGGTCCAGGTGGGTTCGAAGATCTGTATTGTTTGGAATCGGTGTTTTAGTAGAGGATATTTGTGAAGGAGCTGAGAATCTCAAGAAAGAAGGGATGATGAGAATAGACAAAAAAAAGAGAAAAAAACTTACATCCCAGCGGATCTGGCGAGTGCCCCAGAGGAGCTTGATGGTGGACTTGGGGAAATCCTGTGCGCCGAGGCTCAAGTTAAAAGTGAACCTGGAATAGTGGAAAACAACAGTCAGTTACAAATAGCCACAAACCATAGACAACAACAAGGCAAGAGAGGAAAAGACAAACCAGTTCTTGTCCTCAATCAGAGTGTTGTTGAGTCCAGAAACGACATAAGGAAACCCGGTCTCGACAATCGAGCCGAGCTGGTTCCTCAAGTCCGCGCCGACGCCCATGTACGGGACCGAGAGGACCTCGCCGTTGCTGCCCGCGACGACCACCTTGCCACCGTACAGCGGCAGAGCCGACGCGTTCCAGCCCAGCGTGTCCGGGTTGCCAAAGTTGACGCTGACGCGCTTGGACTCGCCGGGCCGCAGGGTAAAGTCGCGCGGCAGGCTGACGACGGGCTCGTAGGCGCGCGGCGTGAGCTGGTCAAAGGTGCGGATGCGCTGCGTGACGCCGCGCCCCACCGCGGCCGGGCCCCACGTGACGGTGTCGACGCCCGCGGCCGGCTGGCTGGAGAACTTGTACGAGACGGGCGAGGAGCCCTGGTTGGTGACGGTGACGTCGTGGTAGCGCGAAAAGTAGCGCGTGTCGTTGAGCTCCATCTTGTTGAACTCGAGCTGTGTGTCGTACTCGAGCACCTTGAAGGCGTCGATCAGGCCAGTGGAGACCTGCGCGGGAGGTGCGGCAAAGTTGTAGTCGCGCGACGTGCCGTCCGACCACGGCAGGGCCACGCCGCTAGAGATGATGCGCCGGGACAGGACCCGCGCGAACCCCTTGCCCTGGACGGAGCGGCCGCCCTTGGCGCTGATGTAGAGAGCGGCGACGCCGGCCACGTAGGGGCAGGCCATGGAGGTGCCGCTGATGATGTTGTAAGTGCCGTCGACCCAGGTGCTGAAGATTTGTCCTCCAGGCGCCGCAATGTCGGGCTTGAGCTGCAGGTCGTACAGGGCACCCCACGAGGTGAAAGTGTTGGGGCGGTTGCCTTCGGAGTAGGGCAGGCCGACGGGGATTTCGGGCACGGTTGAAAAGTCGGCCGTGACGTTGCCACCGGACTTGAGCGTCTCGATAATAGATACGCCCGATTCGGCGGGGATCATGGCAATGAGCGTGGTGTAGTTGCTCGTGCCGGGTGTGGTGATGGGCGACTCGTTGTTGTAGATGAGAATGTACTGCGCTCCCAGGGCAGCCAGGTTCTCCTGCTTGATCTGGAACGAGCAGGTACCGCGACGCACCAGCGGGATCTTGCCCTGCAAGCTGGGCGTACCGGGCGGGTATGGAGTGCAGCCATCTGCAGTGGCCGTGGGGTCAAGCGAAAGCGAGACAATGGGCCAGTCGACCACAGTCGGTGGGAAATAATCCCGGGCTGGGATGTAGCCGACCTTGACTGTGTCCGAGCTGCCACCGGCCGGTGTGAAAGTGGCCTCAAAGGGGTACACCGGGAGGAGAGCAGTGGAGACTGATGCGACAGCAATGACGTTGCGGCCTGAAGACCCGGAGCTGCCATAGAAGGGGCCAATGGCGCCAGAGTTACCGGCAGAAATTGTGACGACGACACCCTCCTCGACCAGACGAGAGGCCACCTCGGCCCAGGCGTTGTTTGACCAGCCGTTGGCACCACCAATACTGGCAGTGATAATGTCCATCTATACAAGTCGCGTGTTAATGCCACACAGTTTTGTGCAAGTAAATCTAGGGGTGTTGACCTACTCCGTCCTCATAAGCCCGGAGGAACGACTCGATAAGTGTGGCCGAGTCGGTGCTACCGGCTTGGGAAAAGACCTTGTAGGCATACAGTTCCGCCTCGGGAGCAACTCCTGTCCACCCCTCAGTCTTTCCAGCGACGATACCAGCGACGTGAGTGCCGTGGCCGTTGCTGTCAATCGGATCGTCATCAGGTGCCTTGGGGCCGCTGATGGGGTAGTTGCCGTCGCCGACAAAGTCCCATCCACCGGCGACCTTGAAGCCGGCTCCGAAGCCACCACCCAACTTTATTGCAGACACAAACGCTAGTCAGCAAATTGCCTGATTCTTCCGACGAACCACTCAGAGACGGTCACATGAAAGCCGGTAACAACGGCCGGTAACAAAGGGGAATACCTACAGCAGGATGGTCGTACCAAATGCCGGTATCAACGACACCAACCTTGACGCCCTTTCCAAAAAGCCCCTGATCATGCAGCTTTGACACACCCGTGACGTTGTGGGTGGTGTACTCGAGAGCATCCCCGACAGCGGCAGCACGCTGGTCTTGCAGAGGCGCCAACTTGACCTCCTCGTTGAGCCAGACGCGGACCACCCCGGGCAGACGCTCGAGGTCGTCGACGTTGTACGTCGCGGTCTCGATGCTGGCGCCCGTAAAGATGTCGCTGTCAAACGCCTTGACGACCTTGATGCCGTCGGTGGATGCGATCTCGGCCGTCTGGCGCCGCTGCTTAGCCGACCTGCCGCCGGCGCCGGCGTACTCGATGATGAAGCTGCGGGCCACCAAGGGAGCCGCCTCGCCGTCCTCGGCCACGAACGAGGCCCAGACCCCGCCCAGGTTGAGGGCGAGGGCGAGGGCCGAGGCGGTGGAGAGGATTGTGCTGCGCATGGTGGGCTCGGCTGCTCAGGGCTTTCCTGGAGTACGAGGCTTGTGGGCGTTGCCTGCTGAGCGAGGGGAGTTGGGTTGATCTCTCAAAGAAGAGGCCCCCAAAGGGCTTTTATGTATGTGTCTGCCATGGTTCGTGGGTCCGCGTTACATGGCAGTGGAAAGCGGCGACGCGTATCACCGAGATGATGTGACCAGCCGAGGAGATGACGCGCATCTGTAGATGGGATGTTGGTCTGTCGCGACAGCCGGGTATTCTCTGCCTAGCGCGATGGGACTTTGAACACATGGATCGATACCTTACCCTAGATAGTTGACCTGCCCCTTGTGTTTGCCAAAAGGGTGCCGTGATATGTCGACAGGGAGGGGCAGTCACCTGAGGAGCAATTCTTGTTTATTTTGGGTAACCAATGGTGTGGTTTCATCTGCGGCAATTTCACAGGACTGCCAAGAGGTGCCCGCGGGCGGCCCAACTCCCCTCGATACCACCTAACTTGTTGGGTTAATGGGGATGGTGACAGGTCGCAAGGTCCCCAGAAACCCCTGCATCGACAAGCTTCTTCAGCCTGCAACCTTCTCCGCTATTATATGCAGTCTTTCGTATTATCAAGCATGTATCCAATAGGCAATTTCCGAACCCAAAAGACAGCTTGGGCGGGAACTGCTTGCCAGGGGAGGCAAACCGAGATAGCCAACCGAAAGCTTGGGGAAAATACCGGATGGCATCGGTGAGTCGGTACCAGAGAATGAATGAGACTTGGCATCCTCTTGATAATAGTCGACCAACCATGGTCGTGTCGATGCTGGAAGTTGAGCAGTGTTGAGTGAGAAATTCCGCATAGATGCCGCATACGCAAGTTCGGCTGTAACCCCTCGCAAGATGAGTGTCGGCCAGGTCCAGAATCAATAGGAATTTAGATTCGGTGCCTTTCTGGCTGAATTGAGTTGCAACCTGCACGATTTGTGGCGACTGGGGAACTTTGGACATTGGCCACTCCGCTTCGTGAATTGGATTATTGATGCGCGATAGGAGAAAAAAAAGAAAAAAAGAAAGCGAAAAACAGAGAACCAAGCAGAATGCAGGGCAGAAACCATGGATTTACTCCACAATCAATCAAACTCCAAGCCCCAGACTGCGATCCGAGTCCCGGGTGGCCGACCGTCGGCAGGCGGCAGCCTAAATCACCACTAATCGGGAAGGTCCAAGGAGCCGTGTCAGCAGCAGCAGCAGCGCCAAGGAAAGCACGCCAGTGGATCGCCTCGCGTGCTCGCAAGTTATTTTTAGTGATTGCAATTTAGACGTCGACGCGGGTGAGGCCAATCGTATTAGGATTTCTTTTCGCCTCTATCTTGTGAGCTTTTTTTGGTCTGCCATTTTACCCGGTGAGGGCCAATTGATTAGGTGATCAAGTCAGTTTTTATACATGGGTTAGCTCGAAATCTATGGAGATTCCGAGGAAACTCGTTGGTGGCGACACAAGTTACAACAAGCCACAATAACTAGTCAAACAGCTCTCAGGGGCGCCAATATCTGCCGAATCCGAATACACCCATGCCTACTCGTTGACAGGCTATTGATTCGGCTGAGGGTACGGTAACTCCCCTCCAGGCTTTTTTCTTCCTTTTCCCTTGGTCTCCCTTGGGAAAGCATCTATGCTGGAAGTTTCTGTGTGCATACAATGCCCTCAAACTTTTTTCATCTCTGCTCGTGTTGCCGTGACCTTCCAAATGTAGAAAAGCACGTGGCGCCTAGCGCGGCACCTTTGAATTGCAGAGCCCAAGAGTACTCAATCTTGGTATACATAATTTTTTCACCTAGTTCTAGAGTGCTCGGCATGCTTGCTGCCAAGGCCAGTGTCTGCGTTCCCGTGGCTAGCATCGATGGAGTCCTTGGCCGAAGGGAACGTCTCGTCAGATCAGCTGTTGCCTCCGTAGGCGTGTAGAAAGACGTCACCGGCAGTCGGCAAACGAGGACCAGGGCTGAGTCGCCAAAAGAATCGATCCGAGCTCGGGGATTGACGGTAATGCCAGGCTTTCCTCGACCTCGATATGACAGCCAGTTTCCATATGAATGGGCACGAGGAAAAGTCGAGAATATAACCAATCTTTATGTAATCCCCAGGTAAGTGAGGTCTAATCCAGATTATGAAAGTTCAGGATAGATGGTTACCTGCCAGACGACATGAATTAACTATATGGTAGTGGTATATGATAAGCTTTTCTGAGTAACTTCAGACGTCTTTATGGCTTGACAAAAATCAATTATTTCCTGTAGCCCCCTCTTCTTTACCAGAGGTTAGTGCATTCACAGTCCCACTTGTACGAAGTGGAAATGGCAATGCGGTAGGAAATGCAATTGATAGATACTAAAGCCCGGCGAGTTAGTTCCTAAAATCTCCACTAGGTGCTTATCACAGACAAAAGCGAAATGGAAGACAACCATATTCTCTCCAACTTGACCTAACCAAGCAGCCACATCTCCCATCCATCTGTACTTTGAAGTACAATTATCAAATTGGTGGAACCAAAATTCTCAGAGCACCTGTCTTCACTGATATTAGTAGGTTTGCAATCTTCGTGTTGGACTGAAACCTATGTCCTACCAGCTGGCAGGCCATAAGAATTTGAGCATTTTGTCCCGGAGTGAGCGATTCGTTGCCCCTGGGTACATAATGCTCATTTTGAATTTTTCATAAATATAAACTCTCCGAAGACTAGCTGCCTCCAACTGTGGCTAAAAGCTCATGGATAAAGGGGGATGGGATGAAAAAGTCAGAGTGATGAGAGGTAATGTTGGGAATGAGACTCTCAGTACTATGGGCCGTTCCAAGAGAGTTCAAGCATAAGTTTAAGGTCAGTGATAGGCTCTCCGCAAAGCCTGGTTAATCTTGATATAGGGAAGCTCCACGTGTAGGGACTTTGGATGGATCAAACAGTGTACATACCTTGTGCTTCAGCTAAATATAGCCTTCTACAGATAGATGTAAATTGCTAAAGTCCCCAAATGCCCATAAACAGTACATGAAACACTTAGCTATGTGACAATACATTTGTGAACGCTACATTGGACCCAACTCAAGGTAGGCAAATATGTTTCAATGGGTATTCTTGTCCCGACTATCTAACCATAAAGACTATAATATTGAACTTTCCCCTCAGTCATCAGCAACACGCTATCCAATCACTTATCCACGTTTTCAATGGCCGCGACCGAATTCTTAGCCGAAGCAGTCATTTCATCAGACCTCCTGTCGCCGATATAACCACTGTGAAAAGCATCATCAGCAAGTTAGCAAACATGCCAAACAAGGAACAAGCTACCAGGTTGGGAAACTTACAAAATCTCATCAATCTGATCAAGCGTCAGCCCCTTGGTCTCAGGCAGCAGGAAAAAGGCCCAGGCCGTAGCGAGCAGCATCCAGCACGCAAAAAAGAACCAGACCCCGAAGCCCAGCGACGCAAAGATGTACGGCAGCGCCTTGGTGATGGCAAACTGCACAGCCCTGAAGGTGGAATTCGCCCATGGTTAGCGCTTTTGAGACAAGACCTCAAGACAGACAGACAAACAGACAAGCAAAATACTCACCATTGGCAGAGCGCAGCAAAAGTCCCCGTAATGTTCCTCAGCGCACCGGGAAAGATCTCGGCCGAGACGATCCACGGGATGCCGTTGAGCCCAAACGACCAAAACACAGAGTAGATCATGATCATGGCGGTCGCGGCGCGTCCGCCCGCCGCGGTCGACTCGGAGAGCTCTCGGCCCGCGGCGATGGCGGCGGCGGGGTTGCCGACGTAGACGTAGGCGCCGACGAACCACAGGCAGAGAGAGCAGGCGAGGGACGAGACGATGGTCGGGTTGCGGCGGCCCCAGAGGTCGATGAGGAAGATGTAGAAGAGGATGGAGGCGACGGCTGTTTTTTGTTGGTCGGATTGGGTTGTGTTGTTAGTGATGGGTAGCTTGGGGCGAATCGACAAGCTGCTTGATTGCAGTAAGGATGGCGAGACTCACCCTTGACCAGGCCGTAAATGCCCGTGTACAGCGCTACATCCGTGATGCCCAGCGACCCGAACAGCGTGGGCGAGTAGTAGTTGATGGCTTTCTCGGCAGTGCCTTGTAATCAGTTCTCATGCCACTGCAAGCTTGACTTTCTCTGGCAAGGGAGAATACATACCGGCAGCGCCAGACATGTTTTGCAGCGCAAACGCGCAAAACACCAGCAAGACGCGGTTCCACATGCCCTTGCGCGAGAACTCAAACATGGCACCCTTGATGAACGCCATGGTGCCGGTGCCGTACCTGCTCGCGATTGCTGCCTCGTCTGCGATGCGGCCGCGCATCATCTGCACCTCCTCTTGGAGATCTAATGGTTGGAGATTTGGTTCTTAGTCAGCGAAAAAAACGACTACAAAAATCACAAAGCATAGACATGTGTCACATATTAAAAGGCAACGGAAAGAACATACATTGATGATGGATGGGCAGTTTCCGCAGTGCCTCCAATGCCCTGAACGCCTGCTCGTCCTTGCCCTTGCGCAGCAGCCAGAGGGGGCTCTCGTGCAGCACAAAGGCGCCCACGAGGATCAGGGCTGCGGGCGGGATCTGCACGGCCATGGGGACGCGCCAGGACGCTCGGGAGTTGGGGTCCATGGTGTTGTTGACTGTGGAACAAATGGAAAGACCTCTTGTCAGCTTTGCCTGCCCCGTCGTATCCAGTCGGTAAATTGTAATGATAACTTTTGGTGCTCGACCTACTGCCGTAATTGATCCAGAATCCTACAAGAGAGCCGAGCTGGTACGTGATCTCGAACAAACCCGTCATGATGCCTCGGATGGACGGCACTGAGAGCTCGGCGATGTAGCTGGGGACGGTTGCCTAGAGATTATGGTTCAGACTTTAGAACAAGGTTGCGGTAGGGAGGGGAGCTATTGTCTAACAGTTATGCAGCCGCAGGCCAGACCCGTGAGAGCACGACCAGCATCTGCGCAGTTGCAAGAATATCCCGAGTTAGCATCTTCTCAAACATATACGGCGCACAATTCTTCTATTGGCATTGCAGTGCCATACGTACAGATGTAGTCAAGCTGGTTGGTAGCCGCCGTCATGAGCACCGCGCCGATCAGAAACACGACGCAGCTGCTGTTGAGGGCCCATTTTCGTCCATAAAGCTCGGTAACTATGCTCAAATGGGTAAGCGTGTGTGCTCATCAGCCGGGAATATCATGCCCCCAGCTGGTGGGTCAGGCCACCGACGAACAAAGGGGGGGTTACGTACTCATGAACGAAGCCAAAGCACCACCCAGAGCCCCAGCCTGGAACGCCGAAGTGATATTGCTCGAGATGTTGTTTGCCTGCGGTCCCGAGACGCCAAAGTCTGCCTTGAAACTCGCGCGCGCGATCGTAGTCCCGATGAATGCCGAGTCGTATCCAAAGCTTTTTATTTTTGCCAAAGGTTAATTACACTATTAGTCTTTTTTTGGTGACCATAATGGAACCCTGCTCGCGGGGTTATCGACACAGAAGAGACTTACAGAAACGCGCCAATGGCAATGATGGACGATTCCAAGTACAACCGAAAGTTGTAGACCTCCTTGGGCGTCGGCCGGTCCTCGACTGCTCTGAAGCCTCCCATGATGGGCAACGATGCTTTTCCTGTCTTGCGTCACTGTCGTACAAAACAGAGGAGCAAAAGAGTTTACCCGGCGTACCCCGGAAAGCAGACCGCTTATGTACGAGACAAAAAAAAAGGAGAAGAAAACAAGTTCCCGCACAAAAGCCATGGGACATTGCCAGACTTCCAACATGCGGGGAAAAAGTTGGGGAAGATGCTACTGCTTGCTCCGCACTTCATTCCCATCATGACTCGATCCCGCATGCGGGCTTTTGCGGGCGACAATGCAAAAATATCACCATAGTACGTGGGTACACCACATTTCCGGGGAGACGAATGGGGTTCGATGTGGGACTCATGATACGATTCGCCCACACGTCTTGCCAATTATTACTTTTTCCTAGGTCTGCTATACCTAGGTTATACGTTTATCGGTAGTAAACTCTCTCCCGAGCGGCGGAGCCGATGGTCGGCTCGGCTATTAGCCGACCAAGTCTCCACTTCAAAACCGGGCGCCCCCCCCCCCCCCCCCCCCCCCCGCCCCAAACACAGCCTTTCACTTTTGCACGCTGTACCTCTCCTTCTGCCGCGTGACTCCCTGGGGATCACCTCGGATCTGGCTGCTCACGAACCTCACCTCGACGCCAAAGCTGCCGACCTCGGGCCCCAGCACCGCCGTGGTCTTGTTCGCCCACTCGTCCAGGACGGCCGCGTCGTCCTGGCCAAACCACGTGATGACGTAGCTCTCGGTCGCATTGTTGGGTATCTTTCGCAGGTCCGCCAGCGGCAGCAGCGCCAGCTCGACCTTGGTCGCGCCGGGGGTGGACGGGTCGGCGGGCGTCTGGGTGACGTTGTCGATGAGCTTGAGGGGCGTCAGGAGGGCGCGCCAGAGGCCCTCGATGCAGGCGTCGCAGAACTCGGACGTGTAGACGTCGCGCATCAGGCAGAGGTCGTTGGTCGGGCGGTAGGTTGTCTGGTTGCGGATGTCGTAGGTTGGGTAGAGGGAGTTGTGGCCGATTGTGAAGTTGAACCTGCGAGTTTTCGTCTTTGGTCTTAGATGATGATCGCTTCCGGTTTGCGGTACACCAAAAAAAAAGAAAAAAAAAGAAATACTTACTGCTCGTCGGCGGTGCCATACTCCAGCACCTCAAAGTTGCACAGCTGCGCCGTGCCCTCGAGCTCCTTGTTGAGCAGCTCAAAAGTCAAATTGTGCATCCCACCGCTCAGCTTCGCATCCCGGAACGGCAGCCTGTAAATGATCCTGTCCAGGCCTACACCCTCCTTGTACTTCCAGCCGACGTCCTCCCCGTCTAGCGTGACCATCAGATCCTCAGTCGCAGACACGCCGCTGATGCTAAACTGCAGCGAGTAGCTGTCGTACGTCCCCGCGCTGGGGAAGCTCGTGCTCCACGCCGACGTGGTGTTCAACAGCGTCCAGGGGTAGGCCTGGATGGGCATGTTGCTGCGCTGCACGTCGGGCTCCCTCTCGGGGCTGCTGTACCACGACTTCCAGGGGACGCTGTCGCCGTTGGGCGCCGAGTTCACCCCGCGGTACACCTCGCCTCCGTCGTATTCCTCGCCCACTCCGATGATGCTGTGCCCGAGCTCGTGTCGGAGGATCACGGCCCCGTTGACGCACGATGCCGTCGTCACGGTGAACTCGCCGCCCAGTCCGCCGTAGAGATCGTCGTTGCCGAGCAGCAATGGGTAGTCGCACGCGGTCGTCGACGAGCATGCGGCCCGGGCGACGTCCGGCTTGTCATAGTATACGCCACGGAGCTCGGTTCCATCACGGTAAAGGCCGTACACGGTGCTGTTTGCGTGTTAGCGTGGGGCCCGCCTGACTAGCTCATCGCCCGGCCATGGGCATAAACTGGCAAACTTACTCTTTAGGTACGCCACCAACACCGATCCCACTCTGTCTCGCATTGTTAGCCATTGCCCTCCCCACCCTAGCACCTGCGCCATCGTGAAAACGACATCATCAACCAAGTCAAAACCCACCTCGTTACTAGCCGTAAAGCCCGCCCACCAATTCATGACCGGCAGCACGTCCGCAAAAGTCCTCCCGTCCGTCAGCTCCGTGGCCAACGCCATGGCGTCGTCAAAGAACTTGTCCTTTTCCGCCTCGGTGTACCCATCGCCAAAGAAGATGAGGTCGACGCGGTTCTCAGACGGCCCGCTGACGATGAGCGGCTTGATCTCCAGTGGAGGCGGCGGCGTGGTGGTCTGTCGTTTTTGGATTTCCAGATGGGGTGGCTGGTCCTCGCGCTTGGCGAATTGGCCCTGCCACTGATGCTCGCAGAACTGGGCGCGCGCGATGGCGGCGGCCGCGGCGAGGAGCGGCCAAGACTTCATCTTGGGCTGGCCGGTTGGTAGGTCTGATACCTGAGGTGAAGGATCAATGGTGGAAGGACACAAACACCCGAGAGGAAAACGAGGCAATCAGGATTGTGGCGGCATTTTTGTATCCGCCTGGCAACTTGTGACAACTCACGGCAGCCAAGGTTGATCCGGCATCATCCCTTATCTTCGCAGTTTACGTTGCCATCACCCAAACTTTCAAAGATTGACGCGGAGGAGAATTAGACGACACCTTCCTAATGTGAGACTGGAGATGGGTGGGGAGGCTAATTTGATTGGAGGATCCAGGTCGAGAATGAGGGGTCATGCTGGTCGGGGCAAACAAATCCTTCGGTATTGATTGACGAGATGCAATCAAACGAACCGCTGTTCGGCCGTTACAGGGCAATTGACCGACCCGCAATGACATCAGATAACTACCTAGGTAACTGCCCGGACCAGCCGGTAATTAGTGATGAACGCGACATGCGTGAAACCAAACTCGGACTCGAGCCCGACGATAGGCGATACAGAGGGTCGGGCCACCAGGCTTTTCCACCTAAATTCTATAACAAACATTTTTTGTTTGAATCGATGGGCTTTTCTGTTGTATTCTTTTTTTTTTTTGCTTAAAAATGGGGCTACGCTATCGAACCTACCCAAAACCTTATTCAACCTACAAGCTGGCTCCACTTCCTATTAATTTACTAGTATATGTATCATACTTCTTTATCATAACGTTGCGTACCCCCTGTTCGGCACCCCCCCTGTTCGGCACCCAAAAATAACAACACTTTTATTTTTATCCTCCAACTTCTATTATAAATATCTCGATGAATCTGTCACTTTTGGATTTACTTTTTTCTGATTTTAATTCTCCATTTTCCAATGAAGCAATATACTGAAAAACAGCTTATATCTGCAATTAACGACGTCAATAATGGCAATCCAATTGCAAAAACCTCCCGAAAATGGGGAATACCTAGGTCTACACTTCAAAGTCGACTTAAAGGTTCTCAACCTTATAAAAAAGCACAAAGCCCTTTTCAAAGGCTTTCCACGGAACAGGAAAAGCATTTGGCTGATTGGGTACTTACCCAAACAGCTTTAGGGCTTCCGCCAACGCATCAAGAATTACGCTTTTTTGCCGAACGAATTCTTCAAGCCGCCGGAGAGACAAAAGGCCTTGGAAAACGTTGGATAACTCGTTTTTTGGCTCGTTATCCAATCCTTAAAACCCAAAGGCCCCGTCGAATAGATAACGCCCGGGTTAATGGCGCTACTACGGAGGTAATTAAATCTTGGTGGCTTTATATTACGAACCCGGTTATTAACGCTATTAAACCGGAAAACCGTTGGAATATGGACGAAACCGGTATAATGGAAGGCAAATGATCTAATGGCCTAGTATTAGGGCTTAACGGGATCCGGCCGTTGCAACGAAAAGAGCCCGGAACGCGTGGTTGGACGACTATAATCGAATGTATATCGGCTACGGGCGTTGCCCTCCCTCCCCTCGTTATATTTAAGGGAAAAAACGTACAACAACAATGGTTTCCCACGGATTTAAGCCCTTTCGATAATTGGCAATTTCATGCAACCGAAAACGGGTGGACAAATAACCAAACGGCTATCGAATGGTTAAAAAAGGTGTTTATTCCGTATACCCAACCTTTAACCCCTGAAAAGCGGTTATTAGTTTTGGATGGCCATGGATCACATATAACGGACGAATTTATGCTTCTTTGCTTGCAAAATAATATTCAACTCCTATATTTACCCCCTCATTCGTCACACGTTCTTCAACCATTGGATCTATCGGTTTTTGGGCCGTTAAAAGAAGCTTATCGACGTCAACTTGGATTTGTTAGCCAATTTTGCTGTTCAACAGTTATTGGAAAACGAAATTTCCTACTTTGTTATCGAAAGGCCAGATTAAAAGCATTTATAGCAAAAACCATTCAATCTGGTTGGCGTACAACGGGGTTATGGCCGGTAAACTTGGTTAAACCACTTTTAAGCCCTTTTTTGTTAGAAAATAGCAACGCCAACGTTATAAAAGATAAAAACAACGGTTTGCAAAGGGATAAAACACCGGAAAGCCCAGCCCAAAAAATTAACGACCCGTCTTTACTTATTTGGAAAACCCCTAAAACGACCCGAGATATCCGACTTCAACTGCAAAAACTTTCCCAATCCAACAAAACCAACGCTACTTCACGTCTTTTATTTGCAAAAGTCCAAAAAAGCTTCGAAGCCAAAGATACCCTTTTGGCTAGCGCCCAGCAAAAAATCAGCTTATTGGAAGCACAACTGGAGGCAATACGGCCGGTTAAAAGGAGGAGGGTGGTTCCGGATCCAAACGAGCTTTTGGTTAACAAACAGAACATTATTGGATTGCAGGAAAAGGATATAGAAAATTTGGAACCTTTAGCTGATGAAGAAGAGGTTAATGAACCGGAGAAGCGTGAAAACGATTGTATTTTTGTCCGTTGATAATTTTATATTTAAATCAGTTTATAAAAGTAGGCATTTCGTTGTTAGATTTTCAGGGTGCCGAACAGGGGGGGTGCCGAACAGGGGGTACGCAACGTTATTTACATTCTTGTTGGATTACCCGAAACCCTAACCGTAGCCGCTAACCCTAATTCCTCACCGCTGGTTTTAGTTAAAAGGTAATGGTTGTAATGGCGGTAATGGTAGTAACAATAGTGGTATCGGTTCCTGTTGGTGTTGTCAGTGGTGTGGTAACGGTACCCAGTGCAAATTATATACTGTATAGGTTGTATTTGTAAGTTAACGGTTTTATAACGTAGCCCTGGAAACTTTTATCCCGCACATCCCAGCAAAACGTTCATCGACTGTAATGAATTCCTTTCCACCGGCCGATACCTCGCACCGCCATCCAGGGAGCTCACCAGCAAAGGTTCGCTAGTATTCGCGTTGCTATGACTCTGGGCTGTGTCCAGCTCATGGCCATGGCGTTCATCCTAGGACCCCATGAAAATCCCTGCCCCATTGCCCCATTTTATGGTTCCCGTGGGTGTAGCCGTTGCTCATCTTGCTCGAGCTCGCGGGTGCATCTCGTTGGCCTGCGAACAAACAATGAGCAAGCAAGTCGGTCTGAATGAGATTAGGCCACTTGTGCAGGAAATGCCAAGAAGAAATGAACAGACCACACCATAAAACGTCTGTATCCCAGAAATATACATGCAAATACAACAGCCCATTGTCACACCCATAGGCTGCCCTCTCGAATTTCCCTCGTCGCCCATAATCCTAAGATTTTATGGCAACCTACGGTCTACCTCTCAAGGCGCGGTATAAGTAGAATCGTCACGACGGCGCTGAGAATAATAAGTTGATAGTTACTTTTGGTAAAGCTGGAATCGAACTATCCTTTTTGTAGCAGATGGGTGGAAGGACTTCATTTACTTTTATCCGATCAACAATGGAAAGCCACCGGGCATGTGGGGTTGGTCCAAAGACACTATGTTTGCTTGGTCCTGTTGGGTTTGTTTGTAATGTAACAGCAAATGGATATCACCTCTTGCAACCACGCAATGGACTTTTTTGGGAAGTTTTACAGTATGTTCAAACATGGAGGCGTAGAAACCACTGGCGAGCTGAGTTTTGTCATCTGTAGGACAATGTTGGGTATTACTTCGGTTCAATTTGCTGCAGATTAGAGCCATAAAGACGTCTCGATATATCCTACCCATTTGATAAATACTTTTTCCTATTGGGCACTAGCACGGCCCGTTGTTTGGGCTAGAGACTCCAGATTAACGCCATACATGCACAACCATCCTATAGGCGCCTGTATCTGCTTTGCAATTTTGAAGAGGGTTATGTCTTGCTAGAAGGACGACGGTCTTCGAGAGCTTTTAGATCTGCCTCAAGACGGATATTGCCTGTTATGCAGACTTCTTTTAGAGCTAAATTTAAAACCTGAAAGCTCTGCAAGGAGTTTCGGCCATTGCTACAATGATTTCACGGTGGAGAGAGGGTGAAATGGAAACATTTTTGGAAAGCTCTGCAAGACTGAGGCCAGATTACCTTCAAAAAAAGACCTTGGGGGACGGGAACCCAGAGCTAACCAGCGGGCCTTTTGGGCATGAGTTTGCGGGCTCGCTGGCATCTTGCAACGGCCTCCCTGGCAGTTTGTGCCATCCATCAGCCGGAACTTGATAGTAAAACCTGTTTATTTTTCAATACCGTGACCGTACTTACTACTGGTTATCTCCTTATTATCCTTTCATTTACTGTAACTGGGCTTTGCTAACGGCCACTTACCAGGGTACATGCTCTTGATGGTGAAATCCTCAACCTCATTCCTGCCGGTGCCGGGTTCGACAAACGACAGCAGTTTGCATATCTTTTTTCCGGTCACTCACGACATCAACCAACCGGAGGTCAACCAACGGATCCGTGAGGAGCACGGTGCGAAATAGAGGCTTGAGCGGGCTTTTGGGATGCCGGACTAGGTTCTGCGCTGTAAATAAGAAGTAGATCGCGTCCTTTTTCAGCCGGATGGGCTCAGTGGGTGGTGAACATTTAGCGGGACTGCCCATAACTGCAAGTTGTTTGGTCTGCCACTAGGCCTCGTGGTCGACGGCGGTCATCTCGAAGGGCGTGGCCATGATGCCACCGTCAACCCAGACGAGGCGCTCATATCCTTCAACCAATTTATAACAATGGAGACATTCTCCGTCCTGGACGATGAAAAGAAGTCCCGCCTGCAGACGAAGCTCACGTTGAAATAGGTGTACAAGACACGACTACCGGGCCAGACCTCGGTCCCTGGATCCCAGTTCCAGACTAACCCGTTCCAGAGGAATACAAGTACGAGTTATAGCGCCATCATTTCAAGGCTGCTTCGTGGATGTTACGACCAGACAATTGGGCCGGTACCAGGGAGGCCAGGTGGGGTCACACCCCTCCTAACGACACCCGCCCAAAGAAATCACCGACCGGCAAAAAGAGGATTATATAAGAAGGAATTACGTGACCTCACGTAATTGCCAAAAAAGTGATTTCAGTAATTATTGAGGGATTATAACAAATTAAGGGAAATAATTTTTGCGATTTGTGACAAATTAGGAGAGATTATATTCGAAATATAATTTATATAAGGTACGTTTATTATTATATAAATAAATTCGATTTTAAAATTGTTTAGCAGCAATTAAATTTTAGTTAATTTTAATATTTATTTGAAAACGATTATAATTTTACCCCCAATTATTAAAAACCCCAATTACCCAATTAAACGTTTAATTGTTTTAACCCACTATATTTTATTTTAAAAATAGGTTACCCCGATATTTTAATCGTAACATTTTAATTGCTCCTGTTTAATATTTTGTTTTAAAATATACCGAATAATATCCGACAATATATTTTCCCAAACGTCCAAAAATAATACCCCCAGCATTTCGGCCACGAGCAGCAAGGCGGCCCAAAAAGCCCCTATTCGGTCCAAGGATAATAGCAATAGCGAGGACGAGGAAAACCAATTCCGCAAATAAATTATTAGGACCAATTAGGAATTCCACGAACAAACGTTCCGCGCAACCCAATTTTAAAAGGAATTCCAGGTTTTCCGAACTAATATTAACATTATTTTAATTTTTTTTAATGGGCGCGAAAAATTTAAATTTAAATTCCCAATTACGTTCGATAATATATTTGGATAATTTAAAAGGTATTTTATATAAATACGTTGTTAATAATAATGGTGCTAACAGGGGATATAGGGGTAAACCCTAGGTGCGGCGTGGTAAATAACCAGTGCTAAAAGCGCTAAATAATAGGTAGAAATGCACTATAATTTTGGTACTGATAAATAATTAGTTGGGGGAGATTTTGCTTTATTTCCCTTACATACTCTCCGACATCGAAGTGGGGGTCCGCACGCCAGAAAAGGTTCCGGTGCCGCGAATGAATTTCCGAAAAACTAATTTGTATGGGTTTTTGAAAAAACACCCTCATTTGCATACAAACCATCTCTGGGTTTGCATTTAAACGTTGACTTGGTGAAATTTTCAACCCGGTACAGGGTAGCTGACTCGCAGGTGCAGGGTGGGTATTAAACCCGGTACAGGGTAGCTAACCCCACTCGCTGACCTTTAAATTGCATTCCTGCATTAACAAAGTAACGGAATTCCACCATTCCCCACTCCACTTCGGCACTAAATAAAATTGGCTATATACAAATAAAAGTGGGCTTATTACATGCAAAATAATGCATATAATTAACAAATATAACTGTGAGGATCAGGCCCCTAGACCTACCCTCAGAATCACGACTCGGCTCCACACCGAGCCAGGGATCGGACAAGGATCCACTACCTCCGGATTTAAGCGCGTCTCTTGAGCGCGTCGACGATTGTAATTTCTCTCTTCTCTTCAGTTTAGAATTTTCGTCGAGAGCGCCTAATACACTTGTCACGGGCAGGCAGGGCGGACAGGTAGGTGCGGGCAATCAGGTAACAGGACAGAGTATATTGGCTATCTAGTCTTCCAGGCACAGGGTAGCAGGTGGTTGTTGACGAAGACGTAGCTCGAGGAGCTACATATCGGAGACTGCAGAGATTTCGCGTAGATATACGCGCGCGAGGCGCTCGGCCCTCGCGCCTTCACGTGACAGGGGTCATGACTAAGCGACAGCCCAGTGGCTGTCCTTCAGGTCTGTGACAGTATTCCCCCCTTCCAGGCCGAGCTCCGTCACGGCCGGGGCCCGGGCTTATGGGGGTATCGACGGTGGAAATTCTTTACCAATTGAGCAGCGTTTTCCAGGTAATCGGCAGGTTCAGTCGTGGGTTCGCTATATCCAGCCCAACGGACGATATATTTCAGCCGGCGGCCTCCTCGGCCGCGGGTTTCCCAAAAGGAGTCGAGGATCTCTTCGACTTCGTATTCTCTCTCACCTTCCACTTCCAAATGGGGTGGCGGTGCAGGTTGTTGGCCCGGCAGGGGCTCAACGTCAGCAGGTTTTAGTCGGTTTATATTGAAAACAGGGTGTACTCTCATAGACGACGGCAGGTCCAAACGGTAGGCGTACGGGCTAATCACTTCAGAAATTCGGAAGGGTCCCAAGTTCTTCCAATCCAGTTTCTTCTGCGGGCGGGCGGTCTGGATGTTCCGTGCGTCTAACCATACATATTGGCCGACGGTAAGCCGGCGGGCCGGGGTACGGTGTCGGTTCGCCTGTTCTTCGTAACGGGCTTGGGCGGCGGTCATTTCGGCGCGGGCTTGTTCCAGAATGGCTTCCATTCGGGCGGCTAGCTTTTCGGCATCCCGCTGGGCGGGCAAAGGCTGGTTCAGGGGTACCGGCTCGAATCCCATGCGGGGATGGAATCCGTAAGTCGCGTAAAACGGGGAGGTTCCGGTGGTCTCGGACTTGTGGGAGTTGGCTGTGAATTCGGCGAGGGGAAGCCAACTTTCCCAATCATCTTGCAGGTAGGCCACATAAGCTCTCAAATATTGTTCCAGGGACGCGTTAAAACGCTCGGTCTGTCCGTCAGTCTCGGGGTGGTGAGCAGTGGATAGCAGGCTGTCGATTTTCAAACGGGTTGTCAGGTGTTTCCAAAACTTCGACACGAATTGGGTGCCTCTATCCGAAACTATCGTCAGGGGCAACCCGTGTAGTTTCCATACGTGGTGTAGGTACAGGTTGGCGGTGTCCTCGGCATTGCAGGTCCCTTTACAAGGGACGAAGTGTCTCATCTTAGTCAGGCGGTCTACGACCACTAGAATGGCGTCGTGGCCGTTGCTTTGCGGCAAATGTGTGATAAAATCCATCGACAGGTGTTGCCATGAGCGTTCAGGAGTGGGCAGGGGTCGCAGGAGGCCCTGGTGGCCTTCGCGGGACGGGTTGATTCGGCGGCAGGTCTGGCATTTCTTTACCCATAATGATACGTAATGTAGCATTCCGGGCCAGTAATATTCTCGGGACAGCAGGTCGTAGGTTTTTGCTTTGCCGGGGTGACCGGCGACGGGGGAGTCGTGGCAGCGGCGCAGGATCTCGGCTTTCAGATTATTCGAATCGGGTACGTACAGTCTATTGCGGTAATACAAATAGCCGGATCGTTCTTCGCATTCGGCCAATTGCAGCTTGGGGTGGCGGTCGGCGCCTGTCCTCAACGCTTCTAGGGCAGATTGCGTTATCGGGTCGGATTCGTATCCGGCGTCTAGTAGCTCTATCAGGTGTCTTGGCAATAGGGGTTTGTTTTGGCGGATTATGGGTTGTAACCGGGTGGGGCGGGCAGGTAAATTGTGTTCTTTCAGTACGACTTGTGTTTGGTGCTTAAGTCGTTCATCCCCCTCCTCAGGCATATCCTCTGACCTCCTGGTTAGTGCGTCGGGTTTCGCTCCTTGTTTCCCGGGTCGGTAGGTGATACGGAAATTAAATCTTGACAGGAATTCGGCCCATCGGGCTTGTCGGCGGTTGAGCATTTTCGTCGTCGTGAAATATTCCAGGTTGCGGTGGTCCGTAATTACTTGGACCGGGGACGACGTCCCTTCGAGTTCCGGGCGCCATTCTTCAAAACAGCGG
>NC_017854.1:2504967-2545695 GCF_000002495.2 Pyricularia oryzae 70-15
CGAAATTTAATAATAACAAATACGGTAATTACGCCAAAAGAAATACGGAAGATCCACGGAAATAAAACCCACGGACACCAAGAAATTTCCAAAATATAAAAACGGTTAAAATAATATTTGTTAATTATATGCATTATTTTGCATGTAATAAGCCCACTTTTATTTGTATATAGCCAATTTTATTTAGTGCCGAAGTGGAGTGGGGAATGGTGGAATTCCGTTACTTTGTTAATGCAGGAATGCAATTTAAAGGTCAGCGAGTGGGGTTAGCTACCCTGTACCGGGTTTAATACCCACCCTGCACCTGCGAGTCAGCTACCCTGTACCGGGTTGAAAATTTCACCAAGTCAACGTTTAAATGCAAACCCAGAGATGGTTTGTATGCAAATGAGGGTGTTTTTTCAAAAACCCATACAAATTAGTTTTTCGGAAATTCATTCGCGGCACCGGAACCTTTTCTGGCGTGCGGACCCCCACTTCGATGTCGGAGAGTATGTAAGGGAAATAAAGCAAAATCTCCCCCAACCAATTATTTATCAGTACCAAAATTATAGTGCATTTCTACCTATTATTCAGCGCTTTTAGCACTGGTTATTTACCACGCCGCACCTAGGGTTTACCCCTATATCCCCTGTTAGCACCATTGTTATTAACAATATTACAATTTTAAAGGAATACGATAAAAAGTACGAAAAATTATTAAAAATTGCGAATTTTGTACCAAAAGCAAATCCGCAAAATATAAACTTTACGGATTTTTACAACTTTTACCAGCCCCCAGTAAGGTATAGCAGACCATTATAATGGATTTTATCGTTAAATTATTATTTTTAAAAGAATTATTTACGAAAACCAAATACGATAATATATTGGTTATAATGGACAAGTTTACCAAATACGCCTATTTCCTACTATATAAAAAAAATAATAACGCCGAAAAAATCGCCTATATATTTTTACGAATAATTGTTAGCAATTACGGACTTCCAGAAAATATTATTACAAATAAAAACAAGTTTTTTATATTAAAACTCTGGAAATCCCTAATGGAATAATTAGGAACAAATTACAAATTATCCACAATATTCCACCCACAGACGGACGGATAAATAAAACAAACCAACTGTCACGGGCAGGCAGGGCGGACAGGTAGGTGCGGGCGATCAGGTAACAGGACAGAGTATATTGGCTATCTAGTCTTCCAGGTACAGGGTAGCAGGTGGTTGTTGACGAAGACGTAGCTCGAGGAGCTACATATCGGAGACTGCAGAGATTTCGCGTAGATATACGCGCGCGAGGCGCTCGGCCCTCGCGCCTTCACGTGACAGGGGTCATGACTAAGCGACAGCCCAGTGGCTGTCCTTCAGGTCTGTGACAGTATTCCCCCCTTCCAGGCCGAGCTCCGTCACGGCCGGGGCCCGGGCTTATGGGGGTATCGACGGTGGAAATTCTTTACCAATTGAGCAGCGTTTTCCAGGTAATCGGCAGGTTCAGTCGTGGGTTCGCTATATCCAGCCCAACGGACGATATATTTCAGCCGGCGGCCTCCTCGGCCGCGGGTTTCCCAAAAGGAGTCGAGGATCTCTTCGACTTCGTATTCTCTCTCACCTTCCACTTCCAAATGGGGTGGCGGTGCAGGTTGTTGGCCCGGCAGGGGCTCAACGTCAGCAGGTTTTAGTCGGTTTATATTGAAAACAGGGTGTACTCTCATAGACGACGGCAGGTCCAAACGGTAGGCGTACGGGCTAATCACTTCAGAAATTCGGAAGGGTCCCAAGTTCTTCCAATCCAGTTTCTTCTGCGGGCGGGCGGTCTGGATGTTCCGTGCGTCTAACCATACATATTGGCCGACGGTAAACCGGCGGGCCGGGGTACGGTGTCGGTTCGCCTGTTCTTCGTAACGGGCTTGGGCGGCGGTTATTTCGGCGCGGGCTTGTTCCAGAATGGCTTCCATTCGGGCGGCTAGCTTTTCGGCATCCCGCTGGGCGGGCAAAGGCTGGTTCAGGGGTACCGGCTCGAATCCCATGCGGGGATGGAATCCGTAAGTCGCGTAAAACGGGGAGGTTCCGGTGGTCTCGGACTTGTGGGAGTTGGCTGTGAATTCGGCGAGGGGAAGCCAACTTTCCCAATCATCTTGCAGGTAGGCCACATAAGCTCTCAAATATTGTTCCAGGGACGCGTTAAAACGCTCGGTCTGTCCGTCAGTCTCGGGGTGGTGAGCAGTGGATAGCAGGCTGTCGATTTTCAAACGGGTTGTCAGGTGTTTCCAAAACTTCGACACGAATTGGGTGCCTCTATCCGAAACTATCGTCAGGGGCAACCCGTGTAGTTTCCATACGTGGTGTAGGTACAGGTTGGCGGTGTCCTCGGCATTGCAGGTCCCTTTACAAGGGACGAAGTGTCTCATTTTAGTCAGGCGGTCTACGACCACTAGGATGGCGTCGTGGCCGTTGCTTTGCGGCAAATGTGTGATAAAATCCATCGACAGGTGTTGCCATGAGCGTTCAGGAGTGGGCAGGGGTCGCAGGAGGCCCTGGTGGCCTTCGCGGGACGGGTTGATTCGGCGGCAGGTCTGGCATTTCTTTACCCATAATGATACGTAATGTAGCATTCCGGGCCAGTAATATTCTCGGGACAGCAGGTCGTAGGTTTTTGCTTTGCCGGGGTGACCGGCGACGGGGGAGTCGTGGCAGCGGCGCAGGATCTCGGCTTTCAGATTATTCGAATCGGGTACGTACAGTCTATTGCGGTAATACAAATAGCCGGATCGTTCTTCGCATTCGGCCAATTGCAGCTTGGGGTGGCGGTCGGCGCCTGTCCTCAACGCTTCTAGGGCAGATTGCGTTATCGGGTCGGATTCGTATCCGGCGTCTAGTAGCTCTATCAGGTATCTTGGTAATAGGGGTTTGTTTTGGCGGATTATGGGTTGTAACCGGGTGGGGCGGGCAGGTAAATTGTGTTCTTTCAGTACGACTTGTGTTTGGTGCTTAAGTCGTTCATCCCCCTCCTCAGGCATATCCTCTGACCTCCTGGTTAGTGCGTCGGGCTTCGCTCCTTGTTTCCCGGGTCGGTAGGTGATACGGAAATTAAATCTTGACAGGAATTCGGCCCATCGGGCTTGTCGGCGGTTGAGCATTTTCGTCGTCGTGAAATATTCCAGGTTGCGGTGGTCCGTAATTACTTGGACCGGGGACGACGTCCCTTCGAGTTCCGGGCGCCATTCTTCAAAACAGCGGATAATGGCTAGCAATTCTTTGTCGTAAATCTCGTAATTGCATTCGGTAGCTGTGTGTTTTTTCGAAAAGAACGCGACGGGGCGGAGTATTCCGTCGTCGCCGTATTGTGACAATATTCCCGCAGAAACATAATCGGAAGCGTCGGTCTCCAGGATCACATCCTTTTCCCAATCGAAGTGCGCCAATACGGGGGCTTCGGTGAACTTTCTCTTCAATAGTCGGAAGGCGGCTTCGCAGGCACTATTCCATTCGAATGCGACGTCCTTCTTGGTCAATTTCGTCAAAGGGGCCACAATCTTTGAGAAGTCTCGGATAAAGCGCCGGTAAAAGTTGCCAAACCCCAAAAATGCTTGCACGTCAGTAAGCTTTTTGGGTGTTTGCCAGTTCAGGATAGCGGTGATTTTCTCAGGGTCCATTTTCACGCCTTCGACGCCGACCAGTAGGCCCAGGAACTTGGTTTCTTTCACGAAGAATTCGCATTTCGCGGCGTTGGCATACAGCCCGGCTTTCCTCAGGGCTTCCAATACGAGCTTCAAATGTTCTTCGTGTTCGGTTCGGGTGCGGCTGTAAATCAGGATGTCGTCCAGGTAGGCTGTACAAAATACGTCTAAATATTCGCGCAAGGAGTCGTTTATATATCTCTGGAACGTCGCGGGGGCCCCCGTCAGCCCGAAGGGCATAACTAGGCTTTCGTATAAGCCGAATCTCGTGCGGAATGCCGTCAGGTATTCTTCCCCCTTTTTAATCCGAATATTGTTAAAAGCGGAAACGATATCGATTTTCGAGAAGAATTTCATGCCGGCCAGGTTGTTCAGGGTCTCTCGGACTAGCGGCAGCGGGTAACGGTCTTTTACGGTAATGTTATTCAGCGCGCGGTAATCCACGCAAAACCTCAACCCTCCTCCCTGCTTCTTCACGAACAAAACGGGCGAGGCGACGGATGACGAACTGGGTCTGATAAACCCTTTTTTCAACTCTGCGGTCAGCCATTCCTTAAGGGCTATCAGCTCTTCGCGGGACATGGCGTACAGGGGGCCGAACGGCGGCGTTTTTCCTTCTATAAGCGGGATATGGTGGTCGGACGGTCGGTGTGGGGGCAGCTTCTCGGCTTCTTGCGGGGAAAATACGTCCGCGAATTCCCGGATTGTTTCGGGCAGGGTCGGCCCGTTCCTATTTTGGGGGTCGGCGGCTAGGACCTCATCAATCTGTTTCAAGGTTACGGCGTACAGTCGGCAGGATCGGCGGCGGGCGTACATGCTCGCGGCTTGCAGGGAGATAGGGGCGATATCCATTTCGCGGAGGGACGGCGGTCGGTCAGCCTGGTACTGGGGGCGGCTTTTTTTTGGTACGGCGTGTAAAGCTTTAACCTTCTCCGGTTTGTCGGGCATATTGCAGTGTCGGCGGCAATAATCGCTGTCAAACGTAATAACGTGTGACGCGAATCCAATCGTTGGATCGTGCTGCTTTAGCCAAGGCATTCCTAGCACAATGGGGTAGTGGGCTAGCTGTGTGACGAAGAACAGCGCGTTTTTCTGGATGTGGTCCTTGATTCTCAATTGTCCTCGGACATAATGGGTGCACTTCCCACTTTCGGCGGTCCTTCCGTCGAATACTTCGATGTCGAATGGGTTTCGCAGCGGATACATTTGTAGTTGGCGTTCTTCGGCCCATCCTTGGTCGAGGAAGCATTTTCCTTCCGCACCGCAATCGGTGAGGGCATAGGTTGGGAGGTTTTGGCCCCCCACTGTCAGTTCGGCAGGCAGGATCATCAGGTCGGATCGTTGGTTATATTCCTCTTCAACGGGGAACCCGTGAACGGCGGCGGCAGAGATGCGGATCGCCGGCGGTCTATGCGCGGCCTTGGCGGCCTGGGGGCGACTTATCCCAGGCGGGCTCCGTTTTTCGAACTTCGGCTGCTGGAGCGGCTGGCGTCCGAGCCGCGGCGGGGGTTTTTAGGGAGTTTGGTTTGTATTTGGCGCGGGGACCTGGACCTGGACCTGGATCGTTCGATTCCGGCCTGGTGCAGCCGCGTGCGGCGGGTATCCGGTTCCGGGCATTTGGCAACGAAATGTTCTTGGGATCCACAACGGTAACATAGCATGTTTTCCTTGCGGTTGTGGCGGCGTTGGCTGCTCAGGTCCATAGGGTCGTTAAGCGGGAGCTCCGCGTTTGGCTTGGGGGCGGCCCGCGGTATGTCGGGTTGGGTTCGGGGAGCCGCGCGCGCGGGGGGCGCTGCGGCCCGAGGGGTACGTGTCTGTCTATTTTTATACTGCTGGTGCTGGCGGTAGCGGTTATCCAAACTTTGCAGGTGTCGGGTGAATTCGTGGTATTGGCGAGATGGGGCGGGGTTGTGGAGGAGCATGTCCTGGAGCTCTTCCGATATTCCCTGGAATAAAAGAGGGGGGAGGGCATCCTCCGGCATTTCTCCTTCCAAAGACAGGCGTTGGAACTCCGACAGATACTCGGCGAAATCTACGTTCCGCTGCTTCAGGGCATATAGTTTGTTTTGTGCGTTTTGGACGTGGTCGGGGTCCCCGAATGCCTCCTCTAGGTATTGGAGGAGATCCGTATAATCTCCGAATTGGGGTGTGCCTCCGACCATTTTGGGCAGGATCAGGTTGTACGCTTTACCGGACAGTCGACCGGCTATATAAATCAGGCGTGATTCGGGGTTGGGGAAGCGGTCTTTGTTTGAGGTCATCTTCCCCCGGATTTGGGTGGCGAAGCGGCGGAGGTCGGAGCGGGCGCCCGTAAATTTATCGGGGTCTGGAAGTCGTTCAGAAAGGCGGGCGGAGGCGGGATGTTCGGAAGCAGGCGGCGGAGTTGTTCCCATAGGAGTAACCATAAGGGGTTCAACAGGCGTGTTGGTAGTTGGGGCGGGGGTGGTTATATGTACCGTGGGTAGCGTTACGGTCCGAACTTCCTTCAGTTCGGACCGTGTTTTCTCTAATTCGGCGAAAGCGGCATCCCGGGAGGTTATGGCGGAGGCCTTTTCCATGGCCATGGCCAGAATGTCGGCCTGCGCCTTGTCGCGGACACGGTCCGTTTCGGCGCGGGCGCGTTGGGTCTCGGCTTCCTGCATTTCTAGGCAGGAGTTCAGGCGGACGTTGCTATCGTGCAATAGTTGCAGCTTTTGGTAGGAATCGGAGATGTAAGACACCCATTGTTCAGGGTGTCCTTGTAGGTGTTCGATCAGTTCCTCGGTCGAATCGGTTAAGATCGGGGGTTGCAGTGACGCAGGCATCGCGGGCACCTAATGAAGGAGCTACGTAATGTCACGGGCAGGCAGGGCGGACAGGTAGGTGCGGGCGATCAGGTAACAGGACAGAGTATATTGGCTATCTAGTCTTCCAGGTACAGGGTAGCAGGTGGTTGTTGACGAAGACGTAGCTCGAGGAGCTACATATCGGAGACTGCAGAGATTTCGCGTAGATATACGCGCGCGAGGCGCTCGGCCCTCGCGCCTTCACGTGACAGGGGTCATGACTAAGCGACAGCCCAGTGGCTGTCCTTCAGGTCTGTGACACCAACCAAATATTGGAATAATATTTAAAATGTTATATAAACCACAAATAAAATAATTGGGTACAATTATTATTTACAGCACAATTCGCCTATAATAATTTAAAAAACGAAAATACCAAAACAACCCAGTTTTATACCAATTATAAATTTAACCCTATAATATACGGAAAACCAAAAATTACGACCACGGTACCACGGGCCGATAAATAAACGAGCGAATTACGAAAATTATACCAAAAATTCCAGCAGAAATTAAAATTCGTACGAGAAAAAATAATAAAATACACCAATTAATATCGGATAAAAGGACCATCTTTTAAAAAGGGAAATAACGTTTACTTTATTCGACGCAATATTAAAATATAACAATTTAACAGCAAATTCGATTTTAAGAAATTTGGACCTTTTAAAATTAATAAAAAAATTAGCGACACCAATTATAAATTATTATTACCAGATATTATAAAAATTTACCCCATATTTTACGTATTATTACTGGAATTAATATTATACGGCACCAATATATAAAAAACGATCGAAATCGACGCAAAACAAACCTACGACGTTAAACAAATATTCGACCACAAACGAAACCACGGTAAAACAAAATATTTTATTAAATAGGAAAATTATAGGTATAAAAAAAATATTTGGGAACTTTTTAATTATTTCCAAAATTACCAGGAACCGTTCCGCCAATATTATTAAAAATTGGATTTGCAAACAAATTAACCAAAAAAAAGGACGACCTAAGAAAATACTATTTACTATTCCCAAAAATTAAAAGCCGACCAGGATTCGAAATTATATTACCAAACGAATTTATAAAAAAACGATTAACATATAATATAAAACAAAAATACCAAAAAAACGACGTACCAACGGAATATTGCGTAAAAATATTTATTTTATTTAATAACGAAAGATTTAAAGGACCTATCTGTTACGACCAGACAGTTGGGCCGGTACCAGAGAGGCCAGGTGGGGTCACACCCCTCCTGACGACACTCGCCCAAAAGAGATACCGACCGGCAGAACAACGATTACCTAAGGACAAGGCCACGAGATCTCACGTGACCTCACGTGACGGCCAAGGGAATGGATCTCTATGATCTGTAGAATCTCAGTTGAGAATCACAGATCAAACAGATCAAGAGAGATCACATTCGGAACATAGTCTATATAAGGCACGCTCATTACCATGTAGATAGATTCGATTCTAGGATTGCTTAGCAGCAATCAAACTCTAGTTAACCTCAATACTTACTTGAGAACGATCATAACTTCACCCCCAATCATTGAGAACCCCAGTTACCCAGCCAGACGCTCAGTTGCTTCAACCCACTGTACTTTACCCTAAGAACAGGTTACCCGATACCTTGATCGTAACACTATCGGGAAAATCGAATCCCAAACAAAATTGGAATCCGGAAAAAGCAATTCCAAAAATATTTTAGGCAAAATTTCGGCTAATTATCGACGTTTTTCCTATTCCGCCTTTTTACGTTCCACCCAATCCAATTCCTCCAAATTATTAATTCCGCGAAATATAATTCGCATTATTTTTTTAAACCATAATTTCTTTTATTTTCGCAAACGAAACAATTTCGCCTGCTGTATATAAATTTGTTTTTTAAACGTTTCGATTTCCGCATTTAATTTCGAATATTAACGACCAATATAACGGATTTGAACAGCGGATAAACCCAATACGTTATACCCAAAACGATTGGAACGAATATATTCCATATAACGAACAAAATCCTGAAAAAATATCTAATAAAACGTTGCGTTTTTGGTACGGTAGGGATTGCAAAAAGGTATTTTAACAATATCCGTCGACAATAAAAAAAAAAAAGGCGTGGCGACGTTCTGTCGACGAACGACCAGATTTTGGTTTGGTTATATAATTAAATATGGCGCAAAAAAATTAGCCAGAAAGGAAGGAAAACCAGAACAGGGATTAAAAAAATACGGATTATTTAAAGGCCAAAGGGATTTGGCCAAAAAAAAGGAAATTTAATATTACGACCAGATAATTGGGCCGGTACCAGGGAGGCCAGGTGGGGTTATACCCCTTTTAACGATACCCGCCCAAAAAAATCACCGACCGGCAAAAAAAGGATTATATAAAAAAGAATTACGTAATTTTACGTAATTGTTAAAAAAGTAATTTCAATGATTATTAAGGGATTATAACAAATTAAAGGAAATAATTTTTGCAATTTGTGACAAATTAAAAAAAATTATATTCGGAATATAATTTATATAAAACACGTTTATTACCATATAAATAGATTCGATTTTAGGATTATTTAGCAGCAATCAAATTTTAGTTAACCTTAATATTTATTTGAGAACGATTATAATTTCACCCCCAGTTATTGAAAACCCCAGTTACCCAATTAGACGCTCAGTTGCTTTAACCCACTGTACTTTACCCTAAGAACAGGTTACCCCGATACCTTGATCGTAACAGTGGAGTGACATCTACCAATAAGGTTTTCAGTGCTTTGATATCTGTACATTCCAATGCCAAAGGTTTGGCTAATTTGTATCTGCTGGTTTTGGCCTTTGGGGCATAGAGCAGGAAAACAGGATGAAAAGGTGGTCTTTGAACCTGTCCAGCTCCTTTAAAATCGGCTCACTAACGCCAATCTGGACGAATACACTCGCAACCATTAGAAAACAAGCTGAAGCAGTATATTCAACTGCTGTTTGGAACAGTTCTAAACATGGGTGCCAATCGAGGACTCCACTCCATAACTGCCGTGGATCCATGGCCCTGCGGGATCTAAAAAAACGTCCATGTCAGCCCAGATTATGAAGCATTTTTTAGAGACGATTCCACCACCGTCATCCTTCTTCTTTTGTGTTACTAATAAGCAGCTAACCCGGATTCCCTATCAAATTATTAAGTCATGGATTTCACAAATGTTCGACAAGAAAAAGGCTTTCACAGGTTTATTTCTAACGGCATGCTGGAACCGCGCAATCAGTCTCGCGTATTGTCACTCTGGGACTGTGGGAGCTGTTTGTCACCGTTGGCTCTGGTGTACCGGGTTGCGCTTTTGTAATTTACGGGTTCGATAAGTACGTAACCATCGTCAGTATAGCTCAGTATGGTGACAGTATACCCCGGGAGCTTCTCCTACGGAATCTCATGTCTTGGGGCTTGGTAGAGGTATATTAAATATTAGGAGATTCCTGGGGTGCAACCCCATCCCGTTCATGAGCCTGATTTGCTTAAGCTGAAAATATCAAGTTTCAACCAAAAATACGGACAAAAACACCAGACCGTTCTCCGAGTAGATCATCAGCTCCAAGCTCTGTAATTTAAAAGCTGTGATGCGGCACAAGATAGCAACGCAGGTAGTTGAACGGTCAAAGGGCATGCTACTCTAGGTCAAGTTTCTTGAACAGACAAATCCCGGTGGATGAACCGCAGAACAGCTCAGAAGACTGCGAGTTGACCATTTCTGGGTAGAGTTTGGACTCATGTCCTCTGAAGGATCTTCTGGACTGCTGGAAGGACTGCTTCGTTGGCAGAAGCTTCTTGCAAAAAGAAAAAAAAAAAGAAATTAACTCCCAGTGAATTCTTGCTCCAATTAAAAGTAACATAGGTCGATACACCTATGGCCGAGCACATAGTAGACTTTAAGTTTATGCATTTTGAAAAGAAGGATTACCTGGCCAGTCTAACGGCATACGAGAACGAGTTTGCCTTAAACTGCCAGGAGTGGAAGAGTGGCGCCTAGCCGACGTTTGTCTATGGCATTATACCCTGGGAGCTTTTAAGCACTTGGAATACGATTTGGTTCCAGTATGCCTGTTTTTTTTCATGCGTTAATTTGGCTTACTTTCCCAGATTTAAAGCCAAATCTTTACACTCGCAACATGCCACCCAAAAAGCTTGGAATATGTTCGACCCGCCAACTCTCAGCTTGAGTGTTTGGATACCTGCTGTGGACTTTGTCCTTGAATTCTTCAGGGTAGAGAGTGGGCTGGCCCTGCGGCGGAATTCAACCCCTGCTCGAAAAGTACAGGCGACGATGAGAGCGAATTTCTTTCAACGAAAAGGCATGACTTTTTCTCAAAATAGCCCGCGACAGGGTTCTAACCCAAATTTACTAAGCCGCGGGTCTGAGCCTCGAAGACGTATTAAAATATATTAATTCAGTACTTCGTTATTCATGCCATTGACAGCAAATAAGTAATCATTATAGTAGTAAAATATAAAACTTCAAGCTCTCGTTTAAATTATTATTTTGGCAGTGTATTTATATATTACATAAATTCTCATATTTGCAACTAGGAATTATTTGGACTAGTTTATAAGACCCTGGGCCTAGACTTACATTGCTGCATGTTTTTGAGAGTTAATCTTCGTTTACATTATACTTTTACTAATAATACCCAGCATGAAAAAGACGAAAGCAGTACAACTGATTGCATAATGAAATAGACTATATATAGCAGTTATAGAGTAAAACAAGTATATACTTGTCATAAAAACTATAAGTTGAAGTAAATATATAAAAGGTGCAATGGAAACATAATGTTATTTTGATGTTCACTTTTCAAGAACACATCAAGCCATTTCAGCCAGTCCAATATCTGTCTCCTGACTAGAAAGTCCAACAAAAAGTTCTCTTCCTCACTTACAAAACAGTTTCTATAGCTTATATTTCCAAGGTAATAGTTTTACCGCTTGATTTACTATCGTTTAATCGCTAAGACATTTATATGTTACGATCAAGGTATCGGGGTAACCTGTTCTTAGGGTAAAGTACAGTGGGTTGAAGCAACTGAGCGTCTGACTGGGTAACTGGGGTTCTCAATGACTGGGGGTGAAGTTATGATCGTTCTCAAGTAAGTATTGAGGTTAACTAGAGTTTGATTGCTGCTAAGCAATCCTAGAATCGAATCTATCTACATGGTAATGAGCGTGCCTTATATAGACTATGTTCCGAATGTGATCTCTCCTGAAAGGTCTCTGATCTTAAAGACTCCCCAGGGTCTCTGGAGATCAGGTTGTGATCTTTGAGATCATCCCTTGTCCGTTTGAGATCAACTGTCTTGGCAGTCACGTGCTGTTACGTGGCTTTGTCCTTACGTAATCCATGTTCTGCCGGTCGGTGACTTTTTTGGGCGAGTGTCGTCAGGAGGGGTGTGACCCCACCTGGCCTCCCTGGTACCGGCCCAACTGTCTGGTCGTAACATTATAGGACACAATCGCCATCACAATGCATTTTCAAACTGCCTTTTTTGCTTTTGGCCTTATCGCCATTCAAACCCTCGGTGTTGCGGCCGAGGACGGTTGCCCAGTGGATATTATGATTAACAACCAGAGATATCATTGGACGAATAAGCCACGTAACAGTTCTTTTGAAATAATTGTTGAGGGTCAGACAGTTGCTACTGTACACCTGGACAAAGATTGCAACGTTCGTCTTGAAAGGAATTAAACTATGTAAATAGCTTACTTTGTAATGAGAATTAGCTATGCTCTACTACATTCGGCAATTTAAGCCCTGTTTGTGGAAATTTCAGTGGCTTCAAACAATTTCTCATCATGTCGTTGGAGGGAGAGCATCGCCTCGAGGACGCTGAATTGGACGAGGCCATCGTCGGGGGGAACCCGATGGGCGAAACCGAGACACGAAGGTTAGCGCATGTAACGCGACGGCTAGTTGAACAAGGAATTGCCAAACGAATGGGGAAAAATCGAGTGGCCCTAAAACGTCGCACTGGCAGCATTTTGAGAATGCTTGTGGAATTGATCAGTCAACGATGATCGATGGATTTGGTAGGACGTGACGCAGACACAAGGACACCTACGGGTTCGTCACATGATCACACTTGACCAATTCGAAATAGGCGGCAGTTTCCCCGGCAAGTTGGGCCGCCTGCGCCTTAATTGGACGTTATCTACAGGGAGGGAGGTACCTAGGTATTTATATTATCAGCCTGTATTGGCAGATGACAGGTACATCGTCAAGCATGCAGGAGGCCACGAAACATTTCCCAAATCGATAAATGACCTATCAAATATACATCCCTTACATTGTGCTATCTCGGATGTACATCGCTCGCTCTTGCTGCCCCCGGCTTTGTAATAATCAGTCATTCATAATGTACATGGTTCGTACAACCTCAAATACTTAGTTTGTGTGTTTCTGGTTTTGTTGCGCAAATACAGAGCACATAGTAACTGTTGGGGAGAGCGAGCCAAGTCGACATGGTTCCTCAAGACAACAGGCCAGCCACATCTTTAAAGGTTAGATTTGCTATCACACTGCTAGCTACCGCTTCCAAGAGCGATGATCAGTTTGAAGAAGAAACCCAAATTGTAATAAAATGGCGGATATAATCCTTATTGAACAAATTAGTAATTACAAAGCCTTTAGGTGTTTAACGAAGTTATTATTAACGTTGAGGACGAGAAACTGAAAAAGGTCTAAACCTTCCGCTCCGTAAAAATATAGTATATATTACGTGTTACTCCCGATATTAAATATCATCCGGGGTCCGTGCAAAAGGCACGCATCCGTCACAGAAATATAATAGGGGTCGAGAAATGTTTAATACGAGATAGATTCATCAGCAGGTCTCAAAGAGGAGACGCTTTCGTACTATGACTCCACCGTCATCTATTACGCCGGAAAGCCACGTTTTCGACGCCGAGGCGATTGGCGCCCTAAAAGGGCTACAGGCGGCAGCCAAGGCCCAGCCAGGCGCCCGGATCTGGATTTGTGTGGACAGCACCTCGGTTATTTGGGGTCTTAGAGGCGACGCGCCGCGTTCGTCCCAATGGGCCTTTCTGGAGTTCCATGACCTTGACGATCTACTCCGAAAACAAGGTACCGAGGTTCGGGTCCGTTGGTGCCCTGGGCACCAGGGAATCCCGGGAAACGACCGGGCTGACGAGCTGGCCAAGGCCGGCTCCGCCGGACCGCCGGACCCAGACCCGAGGGCTCAGCAAACCACGTATAGCGGTGCCGGCACGGTCCTCAGAGCCATTCTTTCGAATATAGAGAAGGACTGGTGGCGTAAAGAACTCTGTGAACGGTCCCCCGCATATAGGGAATGGAAATTCCAATACACACCGAGAAAGGAGCCCGAGGAACTGCGTTTGCCAAGACCCCTACTGGGCCATTATTTGGCCATGAGGACCGGCCACGGCGATTTCAAGGCCTACCATGACCGTTTCAACCACCAGGATGCAAACACCTCGTGTGCCTGGTGCTGGAAGCGGACCTCCCCTGAGCACCCGGTGCACTGCCGCTATTCGCGGGCGGTGTGGAGAAACTGGCCGTGGCCTAATAACGACCGGCCGGCCGGGCCGCCAAATCGCGCCCAACGCTGGAAATTCTTCCAGACAAGCTTCGGGCAACCGAAAAGCTTTGAGGCGTTTTCGATAGCCACCAACTACTTCAGCGCCCGCCCCAGAGCGGCCCGCCAGCGCCCCGCGCGCCACGAACGCACTTTACGCCTAGGGACACCGATCGTAAACGACTCGAACTCTGACGAGGAATAGACTTACTGCCTTTTCACCCACACTTCACGGCACAAGCCGTCAGACGAACCCTCCGTGCACCTTAGGCACGGGGTCGCGTCAGTGAACTAACCCCCTAAGCAGGACCGGGCCCGAACCCGGTCAGGCACGATCCGCCTCTGCCCTCCTTGTTTTCCCCCTGTGTAAATAAAGAAGATAGAACGCGCGCCGAGATACCCCTCGGGAGGTTGCTAACGGCCGGCTAACAAGCCGGGCCGAGCCCGGCGTTAACTAATACTACTACTACTACACAGGACTGCTTTGATCCTGGGTAGCCATAGAAACAGCTTTGTTGAGTGTAGACAACAGAATCTGCGAGAAGCCAGGTAATTGCTAAATACCTAATGAAGCACATTTGAGATGTTTCCTTCAATAATCAGCAGTCATTCTTTTTTTTTCTTTTTTCTCTCTTTCAACTTAGGATCCATTCAGATCCAATCAACCGGTCACCAAGTCTTTTTGCTTCCTAAACCGAACGACAATGCCGGGGGCTTCAGCCGCATCCGCCCTTCATATCCCTCGGCAGAGCCCTTGAAGAGCCAGGCGCAGCCATGAAGTTGCGTAATATGAGCCCGACCTTGATACCGTCTCTCGAAGCGTCGCACTCTATTGGTAGGTACACTTCCAGGATTTCGAGGCCGTGTCACTCTCACTAGAGTGCCGTGAGCAGTTTCCAGCGACCAGCTTTTTACACTTTGATATTGCTGACTAGCTGCTAGCTGTCCAAAACAATTCCCGCCAAGCCTGGTTAGTGTGGCATCGATGAATGTGGATGATTAGGCTCCCGGGTATAAACGGCAGGTAAGCCTATAGATAAGGGGACAATTTATTTAGCCTCCACGGTCTACTAAATAAACCCCAAAGTGGGCATTTGACAGTGCGTTTCCCTTGTCAGTATAAAGCGCCTACCAAAGTGAAAATCAAGTCACAAAGGTTCACAGGGGTAACGGTCAGGATAATCACGTACTCTCTCGTGCATGACTCAAATTAAAAAACCGTATTGAAATTTCCCAATGACCACAATGAAAATCGTTTACAATGCCCATTTGTCAATAGCACATAAAAAGGAGAAAAATGTGTCAAGCAAGGAGGAAAATGTGCCAAGCAGGGAGGAGGTTGCAAATCGCATTATTGTGGCCGAAAACTAATTGTAAATAGCTTCATCCCCCCCCCCTTTTTTTTATTTTTTGCAATGAAAGATTTTTGCGTACACGCGAAAGCACGTAATTACCCTGATCGTCACCCCTGTAAGCCTTTATGACTTGATTTTCACTTTGGTAGGCGCTTTGTACTGTCAAACGAAACCCACTATAGAAGGTTCACTTTGGAGTTTATTTAGTAGACCGTAGAGGCTAAATAAATTGTCCCGAGATAAGATGGCTAAAATAAAGTGGTATCATAAAAGATGGACTTGAAAAAAAAGTCCCGTTATTTGGGTATTTTTCCAACACTACAAAAACACACCCTTGTGCTTCAAGACGCTTGCGAAAAAGCAAAACAGACTACGCGGGAGTAACCTGCACAGCTCCATCCTTGGAATCCTGAGCCTTCTCGGCCGGGGTGGATCCACCGCTGGGCGAGCCGACTTGCTGAGCGTCGAGTCTCTTGAGTCGTGGCTTTCCGCCGAGATCCGAAATCATGAACTTGAAGGTGTTGACCAGCGTCTTCCTGCCCTCGTATATGGGGAACAATCCAACCGCGCCGAGGGAGCAGAAGATCCAGATGATGCCGATGGTGACCTGTTGTCAAACATCTTGTTAGCATCCACGATCTATTTCTCTCGTTGCAGGTGCAGGGAACTGAGGGTGTTTGTCTTACCCAGCCGGTAAAGAAAGGCTTCGAGAATATGTAGCCTGTGCCGTACATTGGCATGGGCCACAGGACGAGGAATGCAACACTAGGAAGCAAGGATTAGCCGATGCTCCTTTTATCCACAGCCAAAGTATACGAGATGAACATAGAGAAACTTACGTCATCAAGACTGTCATCGTCTTGCTGATCTTGCCGGCGCGCACGAGCTTACGCTGCTCCTCCTCGAAATTGGCCTGGGTCTCGGCTTCCTCTGCTGGCGCAACCTCGACGTCCACTCCTGCGGCGTCCGTAATGTCGTGGTCATCTGCTTGGCGGATGTTCATCATGGACACCCAATCGTATTTGTCCTGCACATGCCTGCGTTAGAAATAGCTCCATAGGACCATAGCTGCATCAACAGTAGTCGTCGCAACTTACCAAACCAAAGATGACCGTGAAAATCGGTATTAGTACCACCGGCGACAGCAGAGCGACCACGTTGCCCGCCAGCATCGGGTTGTTGGAGCCGGTGCACTTGACGTCGAGCACGCCGCACTCGCGCTTGGCGGTCGCGAGCCACGCGGCCAGGGCAGCGACCAGGCCGCAAATGGGCGACAGGGTGGCTGCCCACTTGTTCAGGCCGGACCAGGTCAGGGTGAGGGCGGCGGGCAGGACAGCGGCCGAGATGATGACGCCCATCATGACGTACAGGTAGCCCATGCTGATTCCGGCGTACCACAGTCCGACGGAGAAGGTGGCGATGAAGGCCGCGTAGCCAACCACAATGCAGTGACTCATCCAGATCAGGCGCTTCCCGCTCGCGCTAGGGTTGAAGTAGGTCCGGTAAAAGTCGTAGGTGAAGATGGAGGACACGGCGATGAGCTCGGATGAAGTTGCTGATGTGACTGCCATGAAGGTGATTAGGAGGGTAGCTACTGCTCCGCCCTTGCCCATCAGCGCCACGGCCGCGTATGGGAGGACGAGTCCTTCCGAGACTTCGTCATCGGACATGCGGTTCGGGAAAGTAGGGAAGCGCGGGTTGCTCTCGAGCGCGATGGCAGCCAGACCCATGGTGGTTGCTGTCAGCCAGGGAATGGCAAACCAGGAAAGGCCACCGAGGATGTAGCCCGGAAGGGCATGGACGGGCGACGCGGCAATCGCCTTGTTGTAGTAACCATTGTCGAGAAAGACGGTGCCAAAGTTGCCGACAATGTTGATGACAAAGAAGATGGCGCCCTCTTTGGACTGCATTGTTAGGTAGCTGCCATCCTTGTTGCCTTCGACGGGGTGGCGAGATGCTGCCTCGACTAGTAGGTCGTACACGGCCGATGGAGAGCCAAGGTCTTCCGAGGTGGCGTAGGTCGTGAGGGCGAAGATGATGATGATGACGAGGAGGATGAAGGTATGAACCCAGTCAGTCAGGATAGTCGCCTTCAGGCCTCCAACCATGGTGTACGCCACAACGCCAACTGGGAGAAGGTAGATGGCGGCGATCGTGTGCATTCCAGTGAGGGCATTGACGGTGGCTGAGCCGCCAACGATGAGCATCAGAGACACGAGGATGTTGGTAACGAGACCAAAGACCATAAAGGTGATGTGGGCGGCTGTACCAAAGCGCGCTTTGATCACTTCCAGGAACGTATGGGCATTGGGTGCGCGACGTTTCAGCTCAATGGCTAGGGTCGCGAAGAGGATGATCTGCACCGTGGCGCCGCTCGCATACCTAAGATCGAGGTGTCAGATGGTGGCGATGAAGTCCAAATTAGGCTGGTGGGGAGTTTGTACTTACCAAAACGGCCCCGATACTCCGTAACGGTAGCAGACACCAGTGGATTGAAGGAGTGTTGCCGCCCATGTCCACGAAGACACAACTGCCGACCCGACAAGTCCAGATTTGACCGTCCTGCCGGCCGTGTTGAACATCTCGGATGTTTGACGCTCGGCATTGTAACGCTTGAGGACAAATGTCACAAAGATCATTCCTAGTGAATGTCAGCATGAGTAAAACATCGACCCCAGGGCCTGCAGCGTGGCGCAAATCTTACCAAAGGCAAACAGAGCTCCAAGACCGAGGACGATGCCATAACCTGTGCCCTGATCGAGGGCGGCTGGTACGTGGGTAGACATGTTTGCGTCTATTGCAGTTGCCAAACCCTTACTGATGATGAGGAAGTTCGAGTTGACACTCACTCGATGCAACTGATGTGGTCGACCTCAAGATTTAGAGTTCCAGGTGGAGAGACAAGGCGAGTCGTCCGTTGTGAAATATCTGGCTTTCAGCCGAAATATGTACCAGAGGTCCAACCCATTCCTCGTCTTCAAAATCGAGTGGCTAGCCCGCCGCAAGGTAATTAGTGGACCAGCAAATCTGTGCAGACAATAATGCAACTTTGACGCTGGACGTTTGCAACGGTTTCTCGACGTGGTAGATAATCAGCTCCACAGCCCGGAAACAATCCTCAAAAGCGTCGACAACCACTGGCTTTCATGCATGCCCAGGCACTAAGGTGAACAAGATCTCTCCGCTCGCTTCCAGAGTGATGGAGAAACCGCGTGGGAGTGCATGCTTTCGGACAAGGTGGGATGAGCACGAACCATGGTGGCGATAAGAAGTAGTGCTGGATGGGTAGAAATTAGATACGGACAAAATTTTTAAGTAAACGAAAATGCGATTGTCAGTCGACTTAGTCGCCGACCCAAAAAATCCCCCCTGCTGTAAGCTAGAAGTCTCACCCGCAAAGGGCTGATCAAAGCATGCAGGACCGATTCCTTATCTCTCCTGCGTCCGCGGAACCCTGCAATTAGGTGTGCATGTTCCGGGATCGGGCGAGGACACTTACAAAGTCAAACTCGGACCGTCCAATCATGGCCGTCTAGGTATCTTTAGTCTGGCTGATAAGACGCGGTGGGGTTGGGGTTGGACCTGGGGGCGGGGCCAAATCAAGAGATGGCTGTTGCTTGTTTTGGCTTGTCTTTGCTTGTTTTCGATTCAGCTGTGGCTTGCTAAAAATTCCCGGAAGCCAGAGCCATGCAGTACCGTTGCGGGAATTGATTGTGATTCTGCAGCTGTGGTTGGCTCCGAATTTCAACTCGATCAACTGCCGGGCTAAGCCTAGCCTCCTGTCAGATACATAGTACAGCAGCCGTGCAGACTGGCTAGAACGCGTACAGGACGCCGGTCTGGCGACGCTGCAGTACTCCCGTAGGTCGCCGTCATCGAAGACTGAATTCGGGCTTGCTTCCACTCCTTGCGAGGGAGGGGCTCTCGCCAATAGTGGGCGGGATTGATGCCCCACCTTCCCAATTCTTCACACGCCTACTGATTGATCATGTGAGCTCGCGTCGCACTACGTGACAACAAACTCTCCTCGCGCGTCTTGTCTCTGTCTTGTCCATTTTCCATCACAGCTTCACTCAACTTCATTCCGCACCTCAACAAATACAACTCGCGGATTGTTCATTTTGGTCAATGCAACGCGACTTTTCAGCCAATCGCGTCGGCGCAATAATGCCATCCGATCATAGCCTCCGCGACGCTGAGGAGGACACCCACCAAGATGCGAAGCGTGAATTGGCCGATATCTTCGGATCAATCCAAAAGCTTCCTCAAGTCTGTTCCCACCTGAAGATCGAGTCGGATAAGCTTGTCGACCCCAAAATCTTGATCGAAGATTGGCCTCAAGTAGACTTTCCAATCTCCCATGGATACGCCGATTATATTCTCCTTGAAGAAGGCGACCAGGAAGGACTGACTGGAAGAGGGCTGGATCTTTCCAACATCCGCCTGCGCAATCCTCAATGGGACTCGTTTCTTGAAGACACCATTCTGCCCACAATCCTCCCGAAACTTGGGCTTGAGAGCGTCAATCTGGAGCCGCCGGTATTACGGATCCAAGGCCCCGGAACGCAACGATACAGCCTTCTCACCGAGAAACGGGAGGGCCACACTCTCAACGGCAGCATTTCGGTCTTTCTGTCGTCGATTCACAAGAATGAACATGTTGAATGTTCTTGCCCCGGTCTCACCGAAGATGGAATGCTTGACCGACAGGCCGATTCCTCAGTATCCATCCTCGCTTAGTATGACGAGGCCACATACTGGTTCGGGCCATTACTGAATAGATATCATGTCTCTCTCGTCTACGGCTTTTCTATTCAGTCGCAAGACAGTATGATGGCAAGACCCATTGCACCCTCGAATGGACTACTCGACCGTCTAGAGCATGCGCTGCGGTGTTATCAGTCATCCGACCCCGGCGCTTTTTGCCTTTTGATTCCGCTTCCGATGGGAGGACACTATTTTGATGCAGGAACTCAGGCTTGCCACCAGCTTGCTGATATCAGCCACAAAGCTGGCTTTCACATGTTCCTTGCCGGAATGACGCATACTGCTAATGAAAACGATCCTAATGTTGGACGGGATGATCCTATAGCCTGGAGCATCAGCCTCAGTGACATTAGGGCAGGAGAAGTCAGCTACAACCCTGTTGGTAGCTTTTTGCGGATTGCCCAATGCGACATCGTTGACATCAACCTATCGGCCGAGACGAAATTCAAGCAGCATGAGATCGATTCCCTGTCGGTTCGGAATCACGACCCGAAATGCTACTGGGCCTTGGACTACTCGGAGGATGGCAGCCATGATAGTCTCGCTGATGACGAAGACGAGGATGAAGACGAGGACGTGTATGACTGTACCTGCCGGAAGACTGTGCACCATCAAGTAAGCTTCTTGTACCTGTAATATCTCCTCGACAACTTTTTTTTCTGTGACTAACACCGGTCTCGTGGCTAGGTTATCGTCTTCGTGCCTCAACAACACCTGGACAGGCTACTCCCAGCAGTCGCCGAACCTGACCACGTCGACAACCTGGTGCGTCTAGTTTTGCCACGCTGCCGGGAAGTTAAAGAATGGGATGAAGAGCTCGATTCGGCACTGGTACGCTTTTTCACTGCCTGTGTCAAAGGCGAAAATGTTTATCGACCAGATAAGACGCTTGGATGGATCTTGCGATGGGCACGTGGAGGTTTCGAGGAAAGTCTATACGACGCCTGCCTGGAGGCTGGCGCCCTTCTCCCAAATGAATGCATCAGCTTTTATTCCGACCTTGGCGCGGTAATAGAGGATGACCTCTCAGGTGAGATAAGTTACACACGCGTTGAGACGGCGCTGTAAGTTGCCAGGCCCGAGGGTGCTGCTCTAATGTCCTAGCTATTCTTTGGCATGACTAACAAATTTAACTCAAGATGTTCGATGCTACATGGACTTGTCAGCCAAGTTGACAAGGTCGGGCTGACGTCACTGGATTCAATTCTTTCAAGACTGCAAGAGGAAATTAGTTGCCATCGACTCAGGGATAAATTTCGTGGCTGGAAGGAAAAAATGCTCCAAAGAGAGCTGAGGAGAAAGTACTCGTTTGATGACAGCGACCTTTGTTTCGTCGTGAAAACCCTCGATAATTCCGGTCGTCTTTTGTCATCTATGTTGTAAGTATGTTTTTACTTTCTTTCTTTTTTCTTCCTCCTCAATCTCGTCGTTTTCTTGCCCTTGATACTAACACCAGTATGCAGGCCGCTAGAGACCATGAAAACCCGCAGCACACATCATTGTCTCCTCGAATTCCTGTCCTGCGCCTTCCGAAAAAACCTGCGAATCTGGCACCATACGAGCGGGGACTTTCAAAGCCTCTACAAGCAACTTATAGATGGAAATGAAAAAAGCCTTGCTCTCCGAGGCTCGGACATCAAAAAGACATGGTCTACTTCACCTCACCATTCAGGCAGTTGGTTCATCTCCATTGTGGTTCAGAGCCTCCAACAGGGGTTGCTGTCTTCTCTGCTCCCCATTATCAAGAGTACTTGTCCGGTGTTCGATATTGGCCTGCCCCGCGATGGCACCCTCGCATTTCGGGACATGTCTATCGCGGGCTTTCTTGGGGACATGTGCCAGTCACTTCAAGATGCAAGTTCGCCACCCGACAAGAAAAATCAACAATTTTCGACCCCAGTAACTGTTATATCCGCTGAAGAAAGCAAAGCCGTTTTCGAGACATTGCTACGCCACGGTGTTCTGAGAGCAATGCCGACTAGTCATATTGCAGAAAGCTTCACTGGATGGCCAATCGCTTCGAGGGGATGCAGAAAGCCAGACTGCGTCGACTGCGCGGTACTTGATGCCCTCTTGGGCCACAAGACGGTCATTGTCGCACGTTTCCATGAAAAGTCTCTCCGCGGTGGTTTAGGTCACCTTATTGGGCAACTGACCAAGAAAACGGCTGAGTGGCCAGCGCTCTTTAAGTATAGCGTCACGGGTGAAATAGGCTCACGAACAGTCATCATAACGAAACAAGAGGACGATTTGCGAGCAATGGCGCAACGCAACTATGATTATGCGATGCGGTCCCTTCGCCGGCGGGTGGCACCACTAAAAAATGACTACATGAAACAAATACTAGGCCGCGAGCTCTACGGCGAGCTTGTTCTCCTCGGGGACGAGGATGAGATTGAGGCTACAGAGTGTGACCAAGGTCTGACAGGCACCGATTCTGACTGTGACTCGGAGTCAACCAAGACGTGCAGCGACGTGGCTGAACCGTCAGCTTCGTCCCTCAAGAGGCCGGCGCGGAGCTCTCCTGGCCCTGACTCTAGGCCTAAAAGGCAGAAAACTGGTTGAAGGACGGGGCATCTTGTGTTTTCTTTGAACTAGTATCGCCAACAAGCAAATAATGCATTGCTATTCAAGGGGTTGGGAAATTGAGGCGTGTTAACAGAAGGAGATAGCATGTAACTTTTGGGACTGGCGTTTGAGGTCAATGTACGCTTATGTTGTGATAGCTTTTGCGAGTTTGTAGTCCAGCTGCAGTCAAATAGACTATTGCCTTTGGAGTCGGCGACTCGAGTCCATCCTTGACATAGAAACAATGACAAGTGACAAGTGACAAAATGACGAATGAAGCTCCAGAGCAGAGCGGGTTTGGGACAAAGGAACAGTCCAGTAGGCAAGGCCACACCCTAGTCATAAAACGCTGAACCGGTTCCCCACTTGCACTGGTTTTCAGCACGCCATACAATTGATGGCCACAATTTATATGATGATGGCGAAAGGTGAAAACGAAACTCAACGGCCGACGGGTGGCTTTGCGTTGTTAGCCTTTGACTTGCGTTGGTCGACACGTGGAAATGGGGAGAAGCGGCTCACCGGCCTGCAAGGGTACAGGGGGGCAAGACACGGATCGCACAGCAGCTTTTGAACAATGTGGAGCCCAGGGGCTTTCTTTCTCTCCCAGTGTGGGTCGAAACCATCCAACCCAGAAACAAATCGCGAGTTCCCTCGAGAACGAACATGTGCTTCGTGGCTGACTGACTGGTGACAAAATGATGGAAGCTGTAGCGATCCCAAAATCTGTAGTTTTTTTACTATTGAACTTCAGTCGCGCGACGCAAGATTGCCGACCGACGACAGCCAAAGAAACCATCCGACTGACGATAATTTAGGGGACTGGGACTGTCTGCAGTTCCCCTTGGGAAAGCAGGTTGGCAGGCAGGTTTCCCTTCAGTCTTCAGTCGTTTCTGGGCGAGGTGGGGTTGGCAGGGAAGGAAACCCTTGCATGCAAAACCGAGCTGGAACACCTGGGCCAAGCTGGGTAGCGCATCAATGCGGAGCCAGCCGAGACAAATTGATTGGTAGTTGGTAGCGTAGGTGGAGATGAAAAGTCGAGCTGAAAAGAAAAAAAAAAGCGACATTCTCACGCGCCGTTGAGGCTCTCTCTGCATGCATTGATTCCATGCCGTGTGTTTTGTCCAAGGCGATGATTAACGCACCACTCGAGGGGGGAAAGTCAAGGCGATGTTATTGGTTTTTTTTTGGGTTAGTTGTCTCGTGGGAACGGGAGTGATAAGCGAGCCAGAGCCGGCGACGACAACATCTCGGTTTCTGTCGAGCCGTTCCCCGCAAATCCAGGCGTTTCGTTATTTCAGATGGTTCCTGAGAGAATGAACGGCGGGTCTTACAGATAGCTTGAGGTGATTTGCTGGTTCCGGAGGACCCCGGATCTTCAGGTGTCTTGGGTAAACGAACTTTCATATACAATGTTTGTTTATTTTATTTTGATTGCCTGTCTCTACTTTCGAGATGAACGAATGTTCTACTCTTTGCATCATTTTCCCGTTGGGAAGGGTCCAAATACAAAAAGCAAGTCTCGGAGAAAAAAAGCCCGGGCCAGCGCTCAGACCTGCTTTTGTCTTTGGTGTTCACTGCCACACCACACCGGAACAAGGAGGCCGACCAGGGTTCTTTTGTTGTCTCTTTTGGCGTCGAGACTCTCGCTTACCGGGTTCCGCGAACCGGCATGGGCAGCGGCGTCACGTCACATCACAAAATAACGGGTATTGTTTTGTTTTCTTGCTTTTGCAGACGGGGGGATGCCTGGCTCCTCCACAGATCGGTCAAGCCACCAAAAAATCTTTATTTTCTTCTCCCGTCGCCCATTTCCTTGATCCACCCCTCAACTCACCTTCTCGTGATGTTTGTTCGTCACCAACGGGAAACGTACCCAATGATGCCTTGAGCGCCTCCAGCTTGATCGAAAGCGACTTTGAGGTCGTCGAGGGCGCTGGGCGCTGGGCAGAGTGTCGATCGCTCTTGCTACTATTCTATTCTTGTGCCTAATTTTTTTTTCTACTTCGATTCTCGATAATATTGTCTACTATATTGTTTTGACTATTTTTATTTTTAACTTTTTAACTTTTTTTTTGGGTTTCGCACAGCGAGGACGACTCGACTATCACCCCCCAAAAAATGTCATCCCGCAACATGCCCAACGACAGCGACCCGCTCGTGGTGGCAAACTTCTTCTTCTTTGGGTCCATATTTCCGGGCGCAAACCGAAGAAACCCTCAATCTTCACCGCCGTCTGAGAACGCCGGCGGGCGACGACCTCCTGGGCCGGGGGAATGGAAGGGGTGGCCGTGGGACTTTAGCTCGTTCCCCCACGAGGACTTTGGGCCCCAGGTCAACTACGCCATTTGGATGATGACCGCCCTGTCGGCGGTGTTTCTGGCTTTGAGGGTGTACTGCAAGTTCCTCAGGCACAAGGGCTTGTGGTGGGACGACCATGTTCTCATCATCAGCTGGGTTAGTTTGTTTTGGTGACAGGCGCGAGTTGACCTTTTTGGTGCATTCCACGCTAACCAATGCCTACCCGTAAACAGATATCTCTTGTCGCGCAAACCGCGCTCATCTCGTTCAACGTCAGCATCGGCTACGGGCAGCACATCTGGGACTTTAACCCCAAGGACCTGCAAACCTTTTTGCTCATGTCCAACTCGAGCGGCTTCTTCTCCATCCTGGCGGCCATGCTCAGCAAGACGTCGTTTGCCATCACGGTCCTGCGCATCTCCGAGGGCTGGACGCGCCGCTTCGTCTGGTTCATCATCATCACCATCAACGCCACCCTGGGCTTCGCCGCCCTCGCCACCTACGTCCAGTGCACCCCGACCGAGAAGCTGTGGAGGCCCATGCTGCAGGGCACCTGCTGGCCCAAGGAGTTCATCATCGACTACAACATCTTTACGGCCGCATACTCGGGCGCTATGGATATCGTCTTGGCGCTGCTGCCGTGGCGCATCATTTGGAAGTTGACCATCAACAAGAAGGAGAAGCTGGGTGTCATGGTTGCCATGAGCATGGGAATATTGTTCGTGATTTTGCCCCGCGCATGTAACATCTCGGCTTTCTTTTACACATGCTAACAACTCACCCATTGCAACAGCGCCGGCGCGATATCGTTCGCCAAGATCGAACAGCTCCCTGCCATCAACAAATCCGACCTCATCCACGGCCTCTGGCTCTCGATCCTCGGCACCGCCGAGGCCGCAATGACCATCATCGCCGCCTCCATCCCAGTTTTGCGCGCCCTGGTCCACCACAACAGTCCGCAGCGCCACCCGGCCCCCGCCCGCTTCGTCAACAACACCGACATGCTGTACGCCGGCGGGACGAACCTCGGCCGCAACAGCACGACCATCACGTCTCGATCCCGAAGCATCACGCCACCGTCGCGTGGTCGGTTCAACAACCAGCAGATGCAATACCAGCCGCATCATCACCATCATCATCATCAGCAGCAGCAGCAGCAGTACCAATTACAGAACGACCTGGAGCCCCCGAGCCGATTCCAGCATTTCAGGAGGGATAGCTCGTCGAGCACGAGGAGCTGGGCGCAGCGGCTGCACGTGTCCAGGAGGAGGGAGAGCCCGGACGAGGAGTGGTTCTACAGGCTCGAGGCCGGGAGGCCCCCGCCGATGGGCAAGATCGAAGTGGCCGAGGAGGTCAGCGTCCAGTTTGAAGACTCGGGAATTAGGCCTGTCGCCAGGGTGGAAAGAAAGGGAAGGGCGGGGAGCAGAGGCGGTGGTTATGATGCCAGGAGCCAGCAGCCTGGCCTTGAGCGTCAGGCGCCGCAGCATTGGGGTCCGTTGAAGCAACAGGATCTAGACGCTAGGAGAGGAGTACGATGAGGTGTATCTTTGGTCTTTGGAGCTTTCACGAACCCCCCAATAAGTGTGATGAACCACTGGCAGTAAATTACCAGTCTTTGACAACAAGGCACGAGTCCTTGACAAGGAGGCTTCCGCCTGCTGGCACGCACCTCGGTCTACATTGACTCGACATCAGCTGGAAGAAGTCTCAAAGGCACCTGGCGAGACAGTGACCATGTTTTATACCGCGACCATATACTGGCCTCCGCTGGCACGCCAGGTCTCGCTGGGATTCCAGCCTCCCAAGCGCCAAACTGCGATGAGGTACGGAGTGCGCAAAAGCCGGGATCCAGATAACTGGAAAATTTCAAGAAAATAGAAGGAATGGTTTCAATAAACCCTTCAGCCAAGCTGGTTGGGCTGGACCTAAGTCGCAAGCCTCGTACTACCTTTCACAGCTGCTCCGCGGCTACCATCGAGAAAAGTGGCTCGTTCCTAATTGAATTTGAACAAGGATTAAATTTCGATGAAGAATGGAAGAATGTACTCTAGCAAACGACCGGTAGATATTCCGAATTCCAGCCGAAGATACAAAAAACGAATAAAAGAACACCCTATTGGCGCTGAGCCTGAGGGTCATTCCCAATCGAGCCAACGGTGCCGGAGGAGAGAACATCAGTGGACGTCCCTGCCGAGAAGCCTGCTGCCAAATTGGTGCATTTCAGATAGTTGCAGTGTACGGGTGACGCGTTTTTGCAAATCGCGACCAGCCTCTTTGGCTGCCCTGGTTTTTCTTCGTAAAATCTAACGGCCCAACCCGCCTTCTTCCTTATCGTGCCCCAGTGTCTGCCATTGTACAGGAGATGATGATTGCATTGTACGAAGCTGGCGGAGGCGAGCCCGGTGAAGAGGCACACGGTGATGATGGTTGAGAACTGCATTGCGATGGGGCTTGGATTTGATGTCAGCGATGTAATTATTTGTTCTGTTTCTTTTTTTCTTCTTCTTTTTCCTGGTGTTCATTTGATCCGGCGATGTCCAAGCTGGAGAATGAAAGTGACGGGATTTGGTTCGACTGTTTAAATGGCCTGTGACTTACCGAATTCGAATGGAAACAAATGCTACCAGTCGAAAAAGAGTGTCGAGGATAACTCCAAAAAGAAAAGAAGAAAAAAAACGAAAGGAAAATAAAGGGAGTTAAGAAAGGAAAGAGACAAAGGAGACAAAGAAAGAAAGTCGCAAACCAAAAACGAATGGCTGGATGGTGGAGAAGGAGAGAAAGTAACCAACATTGGTGAGATGGAACGTTGGCTTTTATAGACAAGATGTTTTGAAGAAGTAGAAATGCGCATTGTGTGAACGCAAAATAGCTGATGATGCCGGAAAATAGAACACTCTCAGATAACGTGGTTCATCAGGACCCCGGACATATCAGGACCCCGGACACTTTTCCTGCACAATACTACTTCCAATTTCAATTGCAACGCCAGCGTTGTTCAATTTACCTCAATGCAATCGGATATATGTACATCAGACATTTCTGCATCCTCCTGACAGGTGCGTGCATTATGTCCAGGTTTACCGCAGTTGCCGCAACGTCGTTTAGTCGCCGGCTGCGCACTACTCCCCTCCCCATTTTCATCTTTCTTTTCGTATATTAGACCATCGGCACCATTTGATTGAAGCAAATTCTGACCCTCTTGTATGGTAAATGACCCTCCTTCGCGGATACGTGTTTTTTGAGCCCTGCGCCGCTTGCTAAGCGCTTCGTTGGCCTTCCGAAGGCTGTGGTTCTCCGCTTCCAAAAGTGTGGTTCGATGAGCAATCGACTCCAACCCTTTTGCTAGCTGCTTTACAGCATTAAAAATAGGCGTTGGCGAGCTTCCCTGATGACAGTTGATTCGACTTTTAACAAGGGTAGATTGATTAACGGCTTCTGTCGGGTTGTGCGGTGTTTGAGAGACCCAGGTTTCGGTGCTGGAAAAATCAAGCTCTTTAGGTGACGGCGTCCGTAGCCTAACATCCAGCTTAGATATGACCATTTCCGGGCTATGGGGGATAATTCCCGCCCCTCGAAAACCCCCGGCCATATTTTCTTTTGTCATTGACTTTTTGTAAGCCGCTGCAAAAGCCAAAAAGAAGTCGACTTTGCTGATGTTAGTGATGTGGGCCCGGATAAAGTCGTTAATTTTTTGACCGTACGCCCGCTTAAGGACGTTAAACACTCCGACATCAAGTGGCTGGGTTAAATGAGATGAATGAGCAGGCAGGTAAAGTGGAATAATATTGTGATCTTTGCAATAGCCCTCGAATTCAGGGGATCGATGACTGCCGTGCCCATCGAGCACTAACATCCGATATACGCCTTTTGTCCGCGATTTTGTATGGTTGTCGAAATGCTGAACCCAGTCGAGGCCAGTCTCGTTGTCGGTCCATCCATTAACGGTGGGTTTGAGGCGCCACGTGTCCGGAAGACCGCCTTCTGTATACCAATTGGACAAATGGTAAAAGCCTTTGACGATGATATACGGGGGTATATCGTAACCGTCGCCACTGATGCAACAAATTGCAGTCGCCCATTCTCGATTGCCAGGCTGTACTTTTTTCCTTCTTCCGCGTCTTTCGGACCCAGTTACGACCATTCCAGCGCAAATCTGGCCCATCATAAAGCCGGTTTCGTCGAAGTTGTACATGTCGCAGTCTTGGATGCCATATTTGGCCCTCATATTGGCCACCAATTGAAACCACGCGTTTAACGCGTCAGGATCTTCGCAAAGAGCTCTTTGGAAATCGTAAGCGCGAGAAAAACGCGTTTTTAATTCTGTGCGTCGTTGTACGAAGCGATAAGCCCATTGCTTGCCGACCGGTCGCGCGTCCCGCGCAGCGAGAAGATGATCGGCCATTGCGGCCACATCAGCGATCTGGGCTGGAAACCCTCGGGAATCCAGGTCCAGTATATACTGGACAATTACTTCCTCTTCCCTTTCCGTTAGCTTTTGGTTGCCTGGCCGACGATTGGCCAAAGAAGCGATGCCGTTTATTCTGTCGTGTAGTGTCGATTTTGGGACATTATATATTAATGCAACCTTTCGTATGCTTTTCTTTTTGCTTGATCGGAGCTCATTTAGAGCAAGAATGATTCGCGCTTCGCAATTTGATGATTCCATTACTGTTGGGGGAAAGAACACGTGTGGAAAATAAAGGATGAAACTGGGTTGAAAAATGTCCGGGGTCCTGATATGTCCGGGGTCCTGATGAACCACGTTATTGATAAAAATAGAATTAATATCAAAACAACGCATAAAGCCGAATTAAGGTACAGTGTTTTAGTGGTGCCCAGGATACGTTGGCAAACTGGGCAATACTACCAGCCAAGGTTCATCTTTTTTTTCTTCGTTTTTTCTATCTTCGTTGACAGGTTAGAAACTTTGATATCACTTCGAATGAAACTGGCATACTACAACAAGGGAGCTAATTCCTCTTCCTCTTGAACTTGATGATATTTTGTGACGCTTACACGGATAGAGACGCGACGGATCATAATCGCAACTGGTGCCTACTCAGATGCGCTCATCTCGTAGTCACGAGTGGAGCCACCGACCGTCAATTTACCCTTAAATCCCTCCCGTTGGGTCTTGTAAGTAATTACATGGCACTGCAACTTTTGCATCACAGGGAGCACCTGGACATTTTCATGCGGATTGAGGGTGCCCAGACTTGCGTCACGTTTGACTCGTCCCCAGGTTCCTTTATGTCTTTCGAGGATTACCCTTAATTAGTATTCCGATTATCACTGCGGCTCCAACAGAACAATTAGCCAATACGATCGAGGAAGTCGGTCCGTTTGCAGGTCCAAGGGGGATAGCAAAACGGCCCGTTGGTATGCTTGATGACGGACTATGTCACCATCAATTTTTGCGAATCGCCAACGCCGCATAGGCTTCTTTTATGCTGCTGCGGGTTTTGGAGACACAGCCCCGCGATCTGGCCCTGGGAAATCATGTTTCAGCAACCCGTATCCATTAAAAGAAAATCCCGACGTTTTGGGCTCAAGGACACGTTCCTTTGCTTTTTGTGGTATGATTCATGATTTTTAGCATCCACCCCCAGGGCACCCTGTTTCTTGTTGTCGTCCGAACTCAGCCTCGGTGCTTCTAGCCGATCCCAAACGCAGGTTTTTAATACTTGCGTCCGGTCGCAATTAGAACCCATATTATCTTCTAGCCCTGAGGTTGGATCCGTACGTTCCACAGCCATTATTGAAAGATCTTGAGCAAAAGCTGAATTGTCTGCGAACCATTGGGAGATTGGTGACTTCCGCAAACACATCAGCTCTGTGTTGACAGCATACGCTCTACGTTGGTATCGCCCGTGAAGTTGACCAATCATGCAGCAAAATAGTAAAATAAGGAGGATTTTGTGATTGAGAGTTTGAGACCAAGTCTCGGTAGTTACTGCAATCCCATTGGTTAATAAGGGGACGCCGAAGCTGTGGGATATTGCTCTCGCATTCCAATGGTCAGCCTACATTCCTTTGCCCATGTTGAACATCAAAAGCAAACAAAGTATTTTTTTACAGCCGGTTTCTTTTTTTGTCATGATCAAAACCAAACTCTGCGACTGCCTTGGTCGAGATAATTGAATTCAGCGACGCCCCAGAACAACACACAGCCACCATGAAACAATTATGCCACCTGCTTTGCGCTTCCGCAGGGCTCGTGGTAGCAGCAAGGTCAACCGGCAACAGCGCTGTGCCCTCACCACGTCCCACCGCACTCGAGCCCACCCTGGCCCCCATGACAGCTACTCATTCCCGTCCGATCTTGCCACCTAGCCCGGCAGAAGGCATCCGCCTCGATAGGCAGGGCGTGCATTGGGTGGATGAGAAGGTGACTATTTACTTTCTATCATTTTCGTTTCCCAAAAGGCCCCTGTTTATGATAGATGTACGGAGTAGACTCTTGCAATCGCTAAACATAGATTTTAAATTATCGTATTCCCCGGGCAGTGCAGTGGACCTGACACTCGCGGTGGGCAATGCGGCTACCTGCCGGCGGAAAATCAGACTCTGATCTGCGAGTGCGCTTACGCACCCCTCTACCTGACAACCTATATGTGGCAATGTCAGTGTCCGCCGTTTTGGGGGTTCGACGTATGACAATTGAACATGGACGGACGTGGTTCTCAGGCGAATTGTGATCAGAGTTTCATCATCCCTCTGATGGGAAATGCAATTTGGGAAAGGACCGATCCTGACCCCAAGTCTCAGACCTTTCAGGCCCTGGAGAAAAAAAAAAGAAAAAGAAAAAAAAAGACAACGACAAATATTTGGCATCCCTTGCACAATGAAGGTGCACAAACAACAAGGATAATCCGTGTGGGTCGACGGGAGCCCCCGCGTTAATGCATCCGTGGAGATCTTGGTCGATACTCGACGCCAAAGTATTGCTTGCCCACCAGGGCGAACATGTCGCAATATAGGCATGCGCGCTACCGTCAGATCAGATTATTTTACCTCGCAATCGCAGCCAGGAGAGCTCAAAGCAGCGCACCTCTTCCAGGGCGGATGGACAAAGTAATGCGGCGACTCGACACTCGACCACAAGCTGTGCAGGCGAAATCCGCCTGGCAGGTTCGGTACGGCCGAGAAACTGATACAAGCTTGGGGGTGGAAGGGGTGGTGGATGGTCCGCCTTGTCTGCGCTCCTTGGAGTCGTGATCCGGCCGCGACCAAAGGGCGACTTACATAGTACGGATCGATGGCGCTCCAAACAAGAGAAAAAGCAAACCGACGGTACATTGGTCATGTAGAGCTCGTGCTGGGATGGAAAAGCAACGGAGCGAGAAAACTTTGCCGACTCGTTGCCGAGATTGACGATTCGATCAGGCAGCTGTGTCATGCGTGGAAGCTCTTTAGAAGAAGGTAGAATCATGCGTCCCTTCTCATCCTCAACATGAACTCCAAGGATCAGACTGATGAAAATAGATTCTGACAGCTGGGCGCTGCAGCTCATTCTGTTCTAGCTTTGATTCTTGAGATGACATTGTGGTGCCAGTTCCTCTGAAGAAACATACGACGCGGATGAGAAATTCGCGGTTGCGAAAAGCCAGTAGTAGTTTTGACGTGGAAGAAGATCGTGAAATAGCGCTGTTATATAGGCGTCCGTTGGGTTGATGCAACTCTCAAAGTGTGCTAGGCAAGGAACCCTGTTGCGAAGGCAGCAAAAGTTTGTGCTAAACAGACATGATATCCAGGGGCGGGCTTCAGGGCGACAGCGGCAGTTCCCGGATCTTCCTAGCCCGCCAAAGGCACCTAGGTAGACTCGGGTCTAGCGCGGATGCACGATAGACGTGCTGCAGGTCTTTCGGTCTTTCCCGGTCTGTTGTGCGAACCCAAGTAGGTTTGAAGCCAGATCACTTGACTCCAAGCAAGTAAGGTAGGCACCTATAGTACATATTAGGTATCCAATTCATGAACACGACTAGAAAAAGCACCCTCGTCCGACTAAGCTGCGTGGTTGCCAAGACCCTCCAAAACCTGAAGCGGGGCAGTTCAAGTTTAAGGGTTTTGGATCAGACGAAGCTTATAATGTTATCAGTTTATTTAATAAAACAATACGTGTTAACGTGGTTCATCAGGACCCCGGACATATCAGGACCCCGGACACTTTTCCTGCACAATACTACTTCCAATTTCAATTGCAACGCCAGCGTTGTTCAATTTACCTCAATGCAATCGGATATATGTACATCAGACATTTCTGCATCCTCCTGACAGGTGCGTGCATTATGTCCAGGTTTACCGCAGTTGCCGCAACGTCGTTTAGTCGCCGGCTGCGCACTACTCCCCTCCCCATTTTCATCTTTCTTTTCGTATATTAGACCATCGGCACCATTTGATTGAAGCAAATTCTGACCCTCTTGTATGGTAAATGACCCTCCTTCGCGGATACGTGTTTTTTGAGCCCTGCGCCGCTTGCTAAGCGCTTCGTTGGCCTTCCGAAGGCTGTGGTTCTCCGCTTCCAAAAGTGTGGTTCGATGAGCAATCGACTCCAACCCTTTTGCTAGCTGCTTTACAGCATTAAAAATAGGCGTTGGCGAGCTTCCCTGATGACAGTTGATTCGACTTTTAACAAGGGTAGATTGATTAACGGCTTCTGTCGGGTTGTGCGGTGTTTGAGAGACCCAGGTTTCGGTGCTGGAAAAATCAAGCTCTTTAGGTGACGGCGTCCGTAGCCTAACATCCAGCTTAGATATGACCATTTCCGGGCTATGGGGGATAATTCCCGCCCCTCGAAAACCCCCGGCCATATTTTCTTTTGTCATTGACTTTTTGTAAGCCGCTGCAAAAGCCAAAAAGAAGTCGACTTTGCTGATGTTAGTGATGTGGGCCCGGATAAAGTCGTTAATTTTTTGACCGTACGCCCGCTTAAGGACGTTAAACACTCCGACATCAAGTGGCTGGGTTAAATGAGATGAATGAGCAGGCAGGTAAAGTGGAATAATATTGTGATCTTTGCAATAGCCCTCGAATTCAGGGGATCGATGACTGCCGTGCCCATCGAGCACTAACATCCGATATACGCCTTTTGTCCGCGATTTTGTATGGTTGTCGAAATGCTGAACCCAGTCGAGGCCAGTCTCGTTGTCGGTCCATCCATTAACGGTGGGTTTGAGGCGCCACGTGTCCGGAAGACCGCCTTCTGTATACCAATTGGACAAATGGTAAAAGCCTTTGACGATGATATACGGGGGTATATCGTAACCGTCGCCACTGATGCAACAAATTGCAGTCGCCCATTCTCGATTGCCAGGCTGTACTTTTTTCCTTCTTCCGCGTCTTTCGGACCCAGTTACGACCATTCCAGCGCAAATCTGGCCCATCATAAAGCCGGTTTCGTCGAAGTTGTACATGTCGCAGTCTTGGATGCCATATTTGGCCCTCATATTGGCCACCAATTGAAACCACGCGTTTAACGCGTCAGGATCTTCGCAAAGAGCTCTTTGGAAATCGTAAGCGCGAGAAAAACGCGTTTTTAATTCTGTGCGTCGTTGTACGAAGCGATAAGCCCATTGCTTGCCGACCGGTCGCGCGTCCCGCGCAGCGAGAAGATGATCGGCCATTGCGGCCACATCAGCGATCTGGGCTGGAAACCCTCGGGAATCCAGGTCCAGTATATACTGGACAATTACTTCCTCTTCCCTTTCCGTTAGCTTTTGGTTGCCTGGCCGACGATTGGCCAAAGAAGCGATGCCGTTTATTCTGTCGTGTAGTGTCGATTTTGGGACATTATATATTAATGCAACCTTTCGTATGCTTTTCTTTTTGCTTGATCGGAGCTCATTTAGAGCAAGAATGATTCGCGCTTCGCAATTTGATGATTCCATTACTGTTGGGGGAAAGAACACGTGTGGAAAATAAAGGATGAAACTGGGTTGAAAAATGTCCGGGGTCCTGATATGTCCGGGGTCCTGATGAACCACGTTACTAGTCTAATAAGCTTAAAGAAAACCCATGTGGTAGCAATCTGTTTAATAAAAGTAAAAATAATTCTTGTCCAATATGTCAGTCAGTTGCTTTCTGACAACCCATGACGCAAATGTGTCAGCTGCAGAAAAGTCAGCAGGCTGCACAGGAAGATATCAGTTGACGCATCCCAAAAAAACGCCAATTGCTGTGAGAAAATGACCTTCGCCTATTGATGCAATTAGAAAATAAAAAGACGCCAGGTGCCGTATTATTACTTCAAGCCTCGATCAAAGTCTCCTGCTTTTCACCCTGGTTCTTGTCGTCCGACTTGGAAGAGGCAGGAGGTGCAGGTCGGGACCGAGGGCGAAGCACGACGCGCCAGTTGCCAGTGTGGAACTGCATGGTTATGTACTGGCGGAAGTCAATGACTTGGCCGGGAACCTCCTCGATGTCGAATCGCGAAAAGATGTTGGCCGCAACCATTCGCATCTCGGCCCATGCGAAACTGTTTGCGTTGCAGTGTCATGTCAGCTTTAGTAATAGAAAAACACTCAAAACAATCTGCTCATCGTTGGAACCTTAAAAACCAAAGAACCAACTGGGGAATACTGACTTGATGCCAATGCACGAGTGCTTTCCGGCTGAGAAGGGATAGTAGGCGTTCATGCTATAAGAAGAAAAAAATTGAGATTCATGTTAGCACTGCACACTTTTGAACAAGTTTCAGGGCTGGATACAAACACAGCAAAAAAAAAAAAAAAAAAAAAAAGACTTACTCTGCAGCCGGTGCACCGTCCCTCTGCCCCTCGGGAAGCCACCTCTCGGGCCAGAAGCGCAGGGGCTCGGGCCAGTACTTTTCGTTCCTGTGCAGGTCCCTGTAGCTGGCGGAGACGACGGTGTGCGGGGGCAGGTCGTAGCCCATGATGGTGACCCAGTCCTTGCCGGTGCGGCGGCCCATCTCGGAGGCGATGGGGTGCAGGCGCAGGTTCTCCTTGATGCAGGCCTCGAGGTACCAGTACTGGCCGGCGTCGCTGCGGATGGCCTTGCTGGCCACCACCTCGTCGCCGGCGCCGCGGGCCGGCAGCGACGCCAGCAGCTTGGCGCGCACGTCCGCGTTGCGCGCCAGCTCCAGGAACAGGCACGCGATGGTGCCCGAAGTGGTCTCTGACCCCGCCAGCAGGATCTCCGCCATCTGGTCCACAATGTCGCGCGTGTTCATCGCCGTGCCGCTGTCGGGCTTCTTGCCCTCCTCGATCAGGTGCTGGAGCAGGTCGCGCCGGCTGGTCTGCTGCTGCTGCTGCTTCTCGGCCACCTCGGGCTCGTCGCGGTACGCCTCCTCGGTCGCCTTCTCGCCCGCCGTCAGGGTGTTGGTGCGGCGGCGCTGAACCACGGCGTCAATGGCCGTGATCATCTCGGCCGGCCAGTCAAAGTTGACGTCGAGCCCAAACATGCGGAGGAACTTTTTGACGTAGACCATCTGGTAGCGCTTGGAAAGGCCGTCAAAGATGGAGCGCGGGATGGATTTCCACACTTTTTCGTCGACGCCCTCCTCAACGACGGAGGTTTTGGGGTTGGTCTGGCCGAAACCTTTTCCGAAAGAGCATTCGCCCATGCTTGAGTCGACAAGGTTAGCCTCTGAGTTTTTTTTAATTTTTTTTTTTTTAATTTTGAAACGAACCTCTTTAATTTGTCAACGTGGGAGATAAAAAAAACTTTAAACTTACATGTCAAGCGCTACATTGTGAAGATCATCCATCAAATCAACCTCGATGCCGTTGAAGCTGACGGCGCCGGGGTCGGCATTCATCTGAGACTCGTACTTGTTGAGCAGCTCACGCATCGTCTTTTGGAAGTACTTTTCGAGGTTGTCAATGTACGCCACGGTAAAAGCGGGCGACAGGAACCTCTTGAGACGCTTGTGTGGCTCATAGCGACTGTTTTCAAAAAAAAAAAAAGGCAAGATGTTAGCAATGTCTTTGAGAACGAAAAAAAAACAAGAGCCAGCTTACATCTCTCCAAAAAGACCAGGGCTGTGCTTATCCCTCGAAATCTCAGAGTACATTGCCACCTTGGGCAGGTCAACCTTGACGAGGATCTCCTTGAGGGCGTCCTTGTCGGCAACCCACACCTGGCGGGGCCCGAGGCGGACGATGGGGCCGTACGCCTTGTGGCTCCTCTCGACGAGCTTCCAAATCTCGCCGGTGCTGAAGCCCCAGCGAAGGTGCATGGTCGTCAGGGGAGCGTACCACGGGCCCGGGATGCGGCTGAGTGGAGAACGGTAGGCTTTGAGGATGCCGCGCACCTGGATGAGTATCATGGTGGCGAGCATGGCGGCCACGCCGAGGACGACCGAGAAGACCGCCATGGTGAGGGTTCTTGGCCAAAGTGCGGGTTGGGTGGGGGAAAAAAAAGGGTGCTAGTGTTTTTTTTTTGTTTTGCAGGTGGGTTAGAGGTGTGAAACAACGTCAAGACGGTGAGAAGGATGCCGAGGAAAAAGGTGGTGGGGATGATGAGGTTATAGTTCTAAAGCAAAGGGTTGTAATAGATCTGATATGCCGAGGAAGGGAATCATGTGGACCAAGTGAGGAAGGAGTGAGTTTATATCGTGCTGCCGTGTACAGCCTACAGAGCAAATCTGCAAATTGCACACAGCGTTTACTACCCATGGCCCCCTAGCCTTATCTTTTTCACTTCGTGTCCTCATCGACATGTATGCTGGGTCTGTGAAAAAGGGAAGTGTATCCGTGACACTGACACAGAGTGAGGCTATGCGGGGACAAACAAAACAGTGTTGGCGATCGGGCTAGGATACAATACTACCTAGTTTGCAGCAGTGAGCCTTGCTCATGTTCTGCTATCAGCATCGAGAGGCGCAATCTGCCTGCCAAGCCGAGCAGAGCATTATGTCGTGTCTTTCAGTCTCAGGGACAGGCCGATACTGATGCAGTGATGGCCGAATCAGGGCTAGGCTATCAAGGTGAGCAGCTACTAGGTACCTCTCGGAGAAGCCCGTGGGGCCGTGCCATCCAATGAAGATGTCTATTCTTCCGAACATGATCTTTTTTCAGACGTTTCAGGGTCACCCAAGATGCTGGGTGTGCTCAGGGACAGTTTTGATACAAAAAAAACATACTATATACCATCATGATGGAGCCAAGAAGAGAGATTAAAGGACAATAAAAAAAAAAGACTATCTACGACTAGCGTACCTGTAACAAAGTTAAGATGCGTTTTAAACATTTATTTCCCAGAATCAAGCAACAAAACAACCTTTGGATCAATGCGGGTATTCCTACCCGAGCCCTGACAAGCTTCTGCCTTGTACGATGCATTGGTAACCAGCGGCTCGTTGTAGTGATGCAAATTCGATTCAAAGCAGCTGACTAACGCACCCTCTGCAATGCAACAACTCGTCCCCCTGGATCCCCAGCCTGTCAAATGGATACCTCATCAACGGGAAAGCAGGAGTGGCAAAGTTTCCAGGAATTATGCAAATTATAATAAATGACTTTCCCGATTTTCTTGGTGCATCGCACATAGCATGTGAGGGATAAGGGGGGCCTTGGATATCCACAAAGCCCCGTCAGGGGTTTGAGGACAAAAAGTTAAAAAAGGCTAAACGAGAGCCTTCCCCCCCAACCCACAATGTCCACATGCGAACGAACGAACTATTATGGTTGCAATGGTAAATATCCCTCGCCCGGGCTCTATCGTTCAGTGGCGTGGGCCTTGGTGGCGTGCCGGACTTCGGGTATTTGATTCCTCCCGCAAATTGCAACGCTGGCAAAAGGTCCATGCATATACGTATGGTGTCGAAAGGGGGGGTGTTCGGCCATTTTCAAAATGAATCCCCGACGCTATTGAAGTTTGAAAGTCCAGACCCTTCTCAGGCACCCCCGAAAAGAATACCCAGCTGGGATGATACCATAGTTTATTCGGGGTCTACAGTGCGAAGTTGGACGATTGTCAGGCTGAAACGTGTAAGAGCGAATTATGTAATTATCACAGTGTGCAGCAGAAAAAGAAAGCTCTAGTCAGTTATTAGTAATTACATCGCCACGTTTGACTGACTATCAAATGGGACAAATCCATGCAACTGTTGTTGTTTCAGTAGTGTCTCTACCATGCTGTTGCATAGTGACTAGACCGTTTTTGTACTATTCCTCATCCGGCTGGATCGTGTGTATCATTCCATTATTTGTACCATACAAACGTGATCAGTGTTACAAATGATCAAGTAGAGATCGAATCGGTAGCAGCCGATATATCTTGATCACATGCCCACGGATCCACGCTGGTAGGATGGACATTGACAACTCCAAAGTGTCTATTCTCCTACAATCTACAATGTCCAAACTCAGGGAGCTCATCGAGCATGTTCGCCAGAACTCTCCTTTCTATTCCGAGCAGTGGCGCGACGTCGTCCTGCCACAAGATGCGGACGATGACGAGCTCCTCCGGGCCTTGCCTGTTACCGACCACAAAGCGTACTGGGAGGCCAACACCTGCCGGGACAGTCGTGTGTTGACAGCACCGCAGGGTGACGGCATCATTTTCAAAACTGGAGGTGAGAAACGCACAATCCGTTTTACTTTAACTCAAGTTACTCAACCCACAAAACTGCCACACATGCTGACTTGGAGTTTTTATCAACAACAACAAAAACAAAAACAGGTACCACGGGCAATCCAAAAGTAGCCTTTTATTCACATCAAGAGCTGGACGCCCTCGGCCACATGCTGGCCACCTGCCTGGCCAGATGCGGCGTGGGCTACGGCGACAAGGTCGCGAATCTATTCTACGCCGGCGACATGTACGGCAGCTTCCTGCTGCACATCTACTCGGTGCACTACCTACCAGGCGGCGCGGTGCAGGTCCCCATCGCCGGGCACGTCGGCATCCCGACCATGGTCGAGCACATCGTCGGGCTCGAGACCAGCGTCGTGCTCGGGACCGTGACCACCATGTGCAAGATCGCCGACTACCTGCTCGAGACGGACGCCTCGGGACGCCCGGTGCGTCAAGAGGCCGCCGAGGTCGCCGCCAGGCACGTCAGGCTGCTGCTCTTCTCGGGCGAGGCGCTCTACCCGGACCAGATGGGGGTGCTGGCCGCAGCGTTCCCCGGCGCCAGGATCCGGTCCGTCGTCTACGGGTCCATGGACTCGGGGATCGTGGGGCTGGCGCCGCCACAGCAGCCCGACACGCCGCCTCCCGAGCCGGCAGAGGCCGTGGGCGTCCGGGACGACAAGGCCACCGCGGCGCCCCTGATACTGCAGGACAAGACGGACCAGCGGGTGCACAGTGTGAACAGCGAGTGGGGGGTGATTGTGCAGATCGTCACCGAGGACGGGCGGGTCACCACGACGGCCGGGGAGGAGGGCAGCATCGTGGTCACCAACACGGGGCGACGACTCATGCCGGCCATCAGGTACCCGTCGGGAGACCGCGGGGCATGGGTGGACCATGCTCAGGGGCTCTTCCGGGTGCTGGGGCGGGATCGAACGGCGGTCCGGGTGGGCCCCGTGTCGGTGGACTTTGTGCACCTCAGAGACCTGGTGGCCGCCATCATGGGACCCGAGAGGCCCGTGGCGGCTCTGCAGCTCAGGGTGGGCCGCTGCGACGCCAAGGACCAGCTGACGGTGCTCGTGGCGTACCGGCCCGAGAGCAGAGGG